>NW_021637704.1:0-93767 GCF_004799145.2 Neltuma alba
TATTAAAGATGTTAAGTTGCAAGCATGTTATAAATGCCAAGCTTGCCATGTATGTTTGGGTGTTTATTGTTTGCTACTGAGATTCTTCCAAATCTCATCCCTCCTTTAACCAACCATATAGGTGATATGATCAAGCGAAGGATACATGAAGTGAAGCAAGGAAAGAATAAAAGATTGAAAAATTTTGTTGTATTACATTGTACATCGTATATACCGATGTATGTTGTAAATGTGCCATTGATGGTATGTGATGATAATGATGATGTTAGCTTGTGTAATTAGCTATGATAATGTATGGAAATGGTTAGTATATGATGGAATGGTATTATGTATGGAAAGTTTTGATCATGAACTGTTAGTGCAAGTTAGGGAATAAGCTATCCCTAATTGAGCAACAAAATAATGACAGAGTAGAAGTCTGGCAAATGATTGCCTCTACTCATGAAATTTAGCATAATTAAAGTACACACCTTAAGCTTTAAAACAAATAGTAGATCACTTAAAATGGATGTGTGTGCTAAGAGTTATGATTGTTCAAAATTGGACTAAAAAATCTGAAATTTAACCAGTAAACAGTAACTCGAGAACCAATCACAAAGTTCAATCTACTGGCTTATTTTGTGAATCGCTTGAACCGTAATGCTTCCAAACGCGTACTCTGAGGGGTTAAAGGTAGGATGTTTCAGCTGAGATACAAATAGATATATAATCGCACCACTGATTTTATCTCATTTCCAAGCCAAGCAATTTCAATTTCCAATTATCTACTAACCTTCTTAAACTTTAGTCTAGCATTCCTCCAACAACTTTTTTAATAACTTCTATCAATTACCAATTTTAACCCATACCTTAGCCATTAACTATACCATTGAGAATTTTCCAAATACATACCTTTAAATAATTTCCAAACATCATGACTATCAATCAATCCATTTGCAATTTCCATCCACCATTTGAAACAAACCTCAACAATAAAATTTCTCTCCCATTGCTTTCATTCTATAACTATTGGTCTATTCCTTACTTTTCTTTAAAACCTTTTAATCATACTTAACTACCTCAAGCATTTACACAAGGATCTTTCTCCAAAATCCTAAAATTATTTTATACCCATACAAATGTTGGAATCAAGTTTTAAATGTTTTACTTCAAATCTGAAAATTTTCCGGATTTCCAACACATACCAAAGGCTAATACTTAACAATACTTAATAATGCTTGATCACTTTAAAACACTTAAGTTTTTCTCCTTAAACTCCCCTTCTAAAATTATATTTCCTATTTAACATTCTAATTGTAAAAATATACAACCAACCTCTTGGTCAACACCCAAACAGTCACACTTACTTCCACAATCACCATTTCTTAATTAATCCTTTCCTATTACCTATAGTTTATTCACACACACATTTATACACCTTCAAACTCGTTTACAATCCTTTAATTATCTATTTGCTTTGTTATAACTTACACAGCCCCTTGTAAAATCTGGAAATTTCCATATTAAACAACAGTACTTAGTTAACTAATTTAGAATCTTTAAATATAGTTAGTTAACTGCTTCAAACATTTGCACATATAATTCCTTCAACTTTAATTTAATACCTAATAAATTTAACCTCCAAAACTACTCCAAACAACTCTAGAATCAGCATAAATATATATATATATATATATAGACGTACTTCCAATACTTAAATCCACTCCTCTCATTCTCATCAAAACCCAACACTACCCCCCCAATTTAATCCTATCCTTTCAGATAAACGTTTTGAACAGCAAAATCAATAAGTAAAATTTCTAGCTTCAAAACTATTAGTAAAACATCCTCCAGGGATCCTCAAGCACACTTTTAATCATCTGAACATGGTTTAAACATCTAAACATAAGCATTCAGTATTCATAAACATAACCAATCAAAACCAAATCGATTTAAACACTAACACAACCATGACTTCACATTATGACAAATCTGGAAATTTTCCAGATTCAAAATGCATTTTTAGAACCAGCCTCAATAATCACAAAAACAAAATAAACACCATCCAAGCTTATATATATTTATGTGCATATATCCTCCTCTCAAAAACCAGTGAACCCAACGCCATTAATAGCAGAAATCATCATCTAAACCAGCGACTATCACCCCTGCTTTCGGCCAACACAAAACAGAGCAAAAGAATCCACATGCAAGCCATTAAACATACTTCATAATCATCAACCCATTCTCATCTCAAACCAGCGACCATAACCTCTGTTTTCTTGCAGCCAAAACAGGGAGTAAAACAACACATGCAAGCTGAAAATCATGTACCATTATCATCAATGAGCACTTCTCTTCCTCCCCTATCATGTTTTGAATTCATTCACTAGTTTCTCTCACTTAACCCAAACTCAAATCATCATCAACTTCATATTCAACCTCCCAAAGCAGAAAATAGCGATGGAAGAGTGCTTAGGAGACTCATCTTGATTGATTAATTGGTTTGCATGGAGGAGTGAAGCACGAACCGTTAGTCACCCCAGGTTCACTTTAAAAATTAACCGAATTAATACAATATAATGCGATCCTGGTCATATTCATTTTGAAGAGCTAAAAATGAAATTAAATCATAGTAAATAAATACAAACAACCTCAACTACAAAAAAGATTTTGATTTGATGAATTGTTAACTAAATGTCATGAATTAAATTGAAATTAAAATACTTGTCTTTTATGTTTTTATATGAAAATAATTTTAAAGGCAAATGATGGTAAATGAATTAAAATAAATCACACAAGCAGACAATGATGATAATCAATCCTCTAACTTAACAGCGTAAGCAATCCTCACTTCAACAGATGCATAAGTTAAAATAATAAATTAAGAATTATAATTAAACTTTTAATCCAACAATCAAGCCACCTCGAAACCTCAAATTGTCACAAAATATTTTCTAAAATCCTAACTTACTAACTCCAGCCAGAATAGTAAAATGAAATTAAGGATACTAAAAAACTAATGTTTAATTACAACTCTTAAATCCAAAACAACAGAATTAAAACTAGCAAGAGATATTACGATCCAAGATTCCAAAGCTACCTCAAAAAATCACAATATATTAACTTCAAAGTCAGTGCAAATATCACAACCACAACATTATAATTGAAATTAAAGTTATAAACAGCCCAATATCAAATGCTAAACAGTAATCTAGCCACAATAATCTCCAAATATAATCAGATTAAATAATACAAATTTTTCAATAATAAGAAAGACTATTCTAAGACCTAAGAATTGTTAAACAACTATTAGGCAGGAAACTAAAGCAACTAAAACTCCCTGTGAAGATCCAAGCTCCTACCATTGCTGTTGAATTGGAGAATTACAAAGTGCTAGCCACGGTTTGCCATGAGAAATGCCATAATTAATACTCTGGTACAGGTTGCCATGGAGTACTGCCGAGAAAGTGACAGAACAGTGAGGAATCTGAAGGGAGAAGGGGCTGACGGTAGATTGAACGGAGACGATGGATTGGGGTGGAGATGGACCGATGGACGATGAATGATTTCTGTCTTCTTCGTTCAACTCTTCTGTCTTTGTTGCGCGACGCCCCTTTGATTCTGCGAAGAAGACGTTGATGGTGATAGATTTTAACGGGGATGGAAAAAATGGTGATGGTGGAGGATTTGAATGTTTGGATTCATGGAAGATGATGGAATTGGCCGAGAGCGAAGAGTATGGAGAATGAAGAATGATTAAAGGTCCCTCTCGCCGTCGCCCTCCCTGATCCTTCTCGCTGTCGAGCTCCTCTGGTCCTTCGTTCTGGTTCTGTCTCACTCTCCTTCTCTCGTCTCACTCTCTGCCACAAGGAAGAAGACACAGAGAAGAAGGTGAAGGTGATGCTATCGATGGAAGATGAAGACTCAGAGGAGATGGAGATTGGTGACTTCAGTCCTTCGTTCTTACGCCATCGCTGGTCCTTCACTCTGTTCGCGCTATCGTCACTGACCGAATGAAGATGATAATCAATTTCAATTTAGGACAGGTGGCAAAACGCACCGCTTGACTGCCTGTGGTCTTTTTTTATTTATTTTTTTCTTCTTTATTTTATTTTATTTTTAAATATTTTTTATTTTTATTTTAATTCTTCGAAAAACCTGCAATCAAAAATTCAAAAATAAGGTGTATTAATTGTCCTAAAAAATCAATTAATCACAATTAAACCAAAATATAACAATTTTATCCTTATAAAATGATAATTTAAAATAAAACATATTAAATTAATTAATAATCAAATAATGCATTAAGTTGACAAAAACCTATAGAGAAGATATCAAAATATATAAAAATAATTAAGTTTGTCAAGGAGAAACCCATCCGATCATTTCCTCCGTCACCGACTTCTTCTTCTCAGTCTCTCTCTATGCCTCTCGATTCTTTCTCTATCCTATGAGGTTTCCATCGAAATGAAAATGGATGGAGGAGCTAATGGCTTTAATCAAATTAGAAGGGTGAGAAATGACCATCATACCCTTCAACAAGTTTTTGTCCTCCCTTTCATCCTTTCACTATTTTTTCTGCAACTATAAAATAAATCCAGGAATTAATCCACAGTATTTTACATGGATTTTCCTCATCCAATAGCTTCCTTGACCCCTGAAATAATTTTCATAAGAAGTTGGGTAAAAAATCTTCTCCTAACTATTTTCTTGAATTTTCCAAGAAAATAATCCTTAATTCTAGAAATTAATGCTAAACTCATTTTAAGAATTTTATGCCCCAAGTACCTCTTTATCATCTCAAATAATTATCCTAAATTTTTAATTTAAATATAAATCTCAAAATATATTTCTTAGAATTTTCTAAGAAAATAAACCATTTTGCAATGAGAAATCACTTTTAAGATTATTTAAGCCATTTTTGGAGAATGAAATTTTCCAAAATATTTCTAAGCCCTCAAAATCAATATTTCATAATTTTTCTCTGATTTTATTTAGGCATTAACTGATTTTAATGGATTTTCTTTTCTGCTTTTCCTGATTCAGAAAATTCAGAATGTTACAATTATTGTATTGACTTTGTTTTCATGGGGTATAAATAAGAATAAAGCTAAAAAGTTATTAAATTTTAAATGAGAGTTAATGATAAATTTTAAGATTTTTCTTATTTTGTGTGAAAAATATAAGAAATGACTTATAAATAGGACTAAAGGAGTATGTGTGTATGTATATATATTAGTGTTTTTATGTTGAACAAGTTTGAGATATTTAGAAGCTTTTTGGTGTGAAATGAAACGTTATTTTGAGGTTTACTCACAAGCCAAATGTGGCATGTACGTACCTATAAGTTAAGGTTGACGGATATAATACATCCAATTAACTGAAGTCTTAAGAATTGTGATACATGTTTTTGTGAAGACTTTTGATAGACATTTTTCACACTTGTTGCCGTAAAACATGCAGCAGTTTGATCCAACGCATTTGAGAAGAAAATTTATTTTTTTTGGGTGACAATTGAGAAGAAAATTTAGCTAAAGAAGAGTTTATTATAGCGGAGAATAATTAAATGCATTCGCGTCCTCAAAAAAATTTGTCGACATTAAGACGAGACACATAATAAGTAATTTGAACTTCAATGAAACGGGCTTAGATCTCTATAAAAAAATGACAAGGGAAAGATAAATAAGAGCGCTAATCTTTTTGTCCTTTTCAGGCCTCTAAGAAAGAAAATTCAATCCCTAACTAATTCTTATATGAAAGATAGAGGTCGTACTAAAAAAATGTATCTTTAGGTCATATAATTGTAATTTATAAATAATACGACTTGTTATTAAATTTGATCAGAAACCAAGAGGTTGATTTGTTGTCGAAGTCGGTTTTCCTTAATTACATGGGCTTATGAAAAAGAGGGGTCATCTAGTTAATACATTGCAGCCTTCTCATCCCTCACGTGCATGGCAGCTTTAACTGTGCATCTCTGTGATTCAAAAACAGCTAACTATATCTTCGTTAGAACTTGAAGCATCTTCTGAACTTTGGTCTCCAGCCTCTTCCTTCTTCCCATTATTAATACTCCTCCGATCCTTATTATAAGACCCAATTTGACTTTTTATTTGGTCCTAATTATAAGACCCAATCCATTTTCTCTTTTATATTGATGCATTTTTTTCCAAGATAATCCTTCTAATAATGATAGTTTTAGCCAATATACTTAATTAGCAAGGATATTTTAGGAATAACAACACTTATTTATTATAAATAACCAACTTAACTTACTTCCTTAATCTCCTCAAATAAGTCAATTGGGTCTTATAATTAGGACCGGAGGAGTATAATATTATTTGACTTCTGGGTATCCCTTACACTTCTTTTGAGTTTGCGAAATAAATCCAAACCATGCCACAAACTGTAGATTCCCAAAAGCAGTCACAGTCACTAGAACATGTTTTCCTCAAACAAAGACTTACAAATAATTGGCCCAAAGTCTTACCTCTCAGATGATATTACAAGCCTTCTGTTCTGATATTCCGGTTCCTTGGTATTCATCAATAGTAAGATATTGCAGATCCAACAATTTCTTCAATATCTTTGTGTTCTTGTGGCGGATTGAATTCACGTCTTTACATTCAAAATTGTTTGCTGCCAGTTGCTCTGCAATGTGGCTTTGGTTATCTTGGAATTGAATTGTTTTCTTGTTCTCCTTTTCAAGTCTTCAGTAGTTGCTTTTAATCTTGTAAGGAAATAGTGTTGTGAGCCTTTCACCAACCTTCTAAAAATCATCTTATGATTTCATCTTGAAATGACTTCAAAACAGCTTTTCGATCCTAATTTACGGAATACGAGATAAATATATGAAGGACGTTTTGTCTAGTTAGTTGATTTTATTTTATTATACATGTCTTATGGAAAGCCTTGCCATTTAGGTATTTCTCGAATGTACAAAAAATTTGAGTTGAGGGAGAAACTATGATTGGAAACACAAATGCAATAGAAATGTCAACATATGGTGATCAAATTTCAAATCAGATGTGGTTGAATCATCACATTCTACCAATTAGGTGTTACTTGATAAAATTAATTAGAAGCCATTTTTGAGACTTTGTTCACAACAATATCCATTTAAATGTTATTTTTGTTTGTAGAAAAATAATTTCTATGTTATTTTTTGGTCATATATTCTATTTGATTTTTGATTAAATCAGTTTATTAATATAATAAGATAATATAAAATAACGCCAATATCAACTATATAAAACATGTGAATCAAACAATCTTTTTTTATTTTTTCGCTAATTTCTTTTTAAGAACAGTTATTTCATGCTGATTAAAAAAGAGCCATCATTTCAAACAATTTTTAAACTTTTCTGTTCTCAAATATAATTTTTCAGAACAATAATCCAAACTTTTTAAAATTATTTTCTAATATTTATTTCGAAAAAATTTTATGAATCTATTCTTAAAAGACCAAAAATAGCATTAAACAGCTGGTCCAAAAAAATAGTGTTAAGCAAGGTCTAAAATTATATTTGATTATGATCCTTACCCACGATCAAATAGAATCAAGGGCAACAATTTGGGGCAGAGTGGAGTAACCTCTTGTTTTTCTTGTTTCTTTTCTTTTAAACTTCCAGAACTTATTGCATTAAAGCACCGTCATTCATCCGCCCAAGATCCGTCCTATCATGAAGATTTACAAGATTCGTTCGGCACCACAATTCAAACACACCAAGTGCTTTGGGAGAAATTTCCTGTCACATAATACCATTTGATTTTATTTTCTATTTATTTTTTAAAAATTTCCTATAGACTTCATTGCATCGAAGCATTGTTGTTCATTCACAGAAGACACGTCACATCATAAAGCTTCGCAAGACCCGCTCGGCCCCACTATTCTTTTGTTTTTCTTTCTTATTTCTTTTCTATTGAACCTCTAGATGTTATTGCATTGAAGCATCATTGTTCAGCCACAAAAGGCCCATCGCATCATGAAGCTTTGTAAGACCCGCTCGCCACCACTAATCAATGACTCCTAGTGCCTTCGGAGACATTCGTTATCAAAGAAGAGCCGTTGCAACCTTCGATTTCTTTTTATTTTCTTTCTCATTTTTTTCCTTTTAAACTTCCATACCTCATTGCATTAAACCACTATTGTTCACCCACAAAAAACCCGTTGCAATGCTTGACTTGTTTTGATTTTCTTCCTTGTTTCATTTTTTCTAAACTTCGAGACCCCATTGCATTAAAACACCATTGTTCAGCCATTAAAGACCCACTTCGTAAGACCCATTTGTCACTACAATTCGAAGACACCAAGTGCTTTGGAAGAAATTTGCTGTCACATAATACCTATTGTAAAGTTTGATTTCTTTTGATTTTGTTTTTGTTTATTTTCTTTTAAATTTCCAATGGACCTCTTTGGATACCGTTGTTGAACCATAATAGACTCCTCGCACCATGAAGCTCTGTAGGACTTGTTCAGCACCCCTATCCTATGATACCTACTGCTTTGTGAGACATTCGCTGCCACAAATGACCTGTTATGTTGCAACACTTGATTTCTTTTTATTGCTTTTTAGTTTCTTTTCTTTTAATCTTCTTAACCAAATTGTATCAAAACACCAATGTTTACCCATAAAAGACACGTTGCATCATGAAGCTTTGCAAGACTTGTTCCGCACTACCACTTGAAGACATCTAGTGCTTTGCAAAACATTTGCTGTCAGAGAAGACCCGATGCAACGTTTGATCTCTTTTGATTTTCTTTCTTGTTTCTTTTCGATTAAAATTTTCCACCTAATTGCGTTAAAGTATCATTGTTCACCCACAAAAGGCTCATCGCATCATGAAGGTTTGCAGGACCCATTTTGAAATTCAATGACACCTGCTGCTTTATCAAACATCCACTGTCACAGAAGACTTGTTGCAATGTTTCATCTCTTTTGATTTTCTTTCTCATTTCTTTTCTTTCAAACTTTCAGGCCTCATTGCATTAAAGCATTGTTATTCATCCACAAAAGAATTGTCACATCATGAAGCTTTGCGAAACCTGTTTGGCACCACTTTTTGAAGACACCTTGCACTTTGTGAGACATTTGCTGTTAGAGGAGACCCGTTGAAATGTTTGCTTTCTTCTGATTTCCTCTCAGTTATTTTCTTTTAAACTTCCAGATCTCATTGCAGTAAAGCACTGTGGTTCACCTATAAAAGACTCGTCGCATCACGAAGCTTTGCGAGACCCATTCGGCACTACTATTCGACGACTCTTAGTACTTTGTGAGACATTCGCTGTCACAGAAGACCGGTTGCAATGTTTAATTTCTTTTGTTTTGGTTTCTCACCTTCTTTTTGTTTAAACTTCCAAACCGCATTGTGTTAAAGTACTGTTGTTCACCTACAAAAGACCCATCACATCACATAGCTTTGCAATACCCGATCAGCACCACTATGTCATAGAAGACCTGTCGTATCATGAAGCTTTGCAAGACCTGATCGAGACCACTATTTGGAAACATCCTAGTCTTTTTGAGACATTCGCCATCACAGAGGACCCGTCGCATCCTGAAACCTTGCAATGCCTGATCGGCACCACTATTAGAAAGTTGAAAATGTTCCTTTTTTTTTTTTTTTTTATAAGTTCCCTAGCGTGACTTACCGGAACAAATAGAACATTTCTCATATATAAAGATGCAATTTCATTGATTTAGATATGATTTAATTTAAACTTAAAATTTCAAATGAATATGTAGAAAATCATAATCTAAATTCAAAATAATTATTTGAAGCTTATTATCAGTTTAAGGATGCAATTAAAACATTTAGTCCATAAAGTTTGCCTTCATTTGGTTTTAGTCCCTCAAGTTTCAAATTCTAAGTTTTTGGTCCTTCAAGTTTCTTTTTATTTAAAAAATTAGTCCCTATAATTTATTAAAAACTTGGATCACTTTGCCTTTTTAGGAAACAAAACCAAAATAAAGGCAAACTTGAAGGATTAAGAATTATATTTGCCTAAGGATGTTATTATGCATTTGACCAAAGTAAAACATTAAGTCTGGAAATATTTAGTATTTACGCAAAGTTTCACATTTTCTTTCATGTACTTAAATAAATTTTAAATCATTAATTTATTAATTCATTGATTATTGATATACACACACCATTATAATATGTGTACATGTTCATCGGCTTTGGTTTTTAATTTTTACTTATAGGATACAAGTTATGTTTTTATTGATCTTGATTTGGAAAAAAATCTGAGTTGAAAATCGATTTGATGATATATTTATTAGCGGAGTTGATGCGAAGCCCAAGTCATGTTCTTCTTTTCTCCCGTAAGGTTTAGATGGGAAGCTGTGTTTTTTGAATATGGTCTCCCCTCATCCAAATAACTATAGTTCATTCCCCAAAAAACAATCTCTATGCAAAACAAACCCGGGAAAAAAAAAAAAAAAACTCGCTATGTTATATTCTCAAATACGCTATGCATAAAACCCGCTTCGCACATTCCATAACTCTGTTAAGCTACCTTTTGCAAAACAAACCCCCAAAAAAAAAATCTAATTATACACTAAAAATAAAAAAACTCAATCAATTGTTCCATCAGCATTCCTTTGAATTTTCCCCTCTTGGCTGTGTGAATCTCTATGCAAACATATCATAATACAGTCAACGGGTTATACAAGCCAGAGCAAATCATCATATAACTGTTGAACATCATAGGCACGTAAAGAGGATTATATACGGAACAAAAATGAACAGCTAATATTGAAGAACATGGAAACAAAATGAACATCTAATATTGAAGAACAAAGATTTACATCTCCACAAGAAATAGCTTCTTGAACATTAATTTGAGAATTCTGCTCAACATAATAAACACAGAATTGAAAGAAAGATGAACGCTTGATAATAACATAAACCAAAAAAAAAAAAAATTCTGCCTAATTCTCTACCACCCATTTGATCTTCTTCATCGCACCACACAGAGCACCCCTCCTTTCTCTACCACTCGTTTGTCCCCATTTGTCCACTATGGCATTTTTAATTGAAGTTGGAAGAGTTTACTGCAATCACATATCCCGAACTTGAACCCCTTGAGGAATTCCATGCATTTCCTATATCAAGTGTGGCCGCTTATCCTTATGAATCACTAATATAAAAGCAGTGTTCCATGTCAATAAACAGAGCATATACATAAAATAATTTGTTGAAATTCTATCTGATAATATTCTGTAGGGTCAAAAACTAAATACATCGTTCGCGTACCTGCCTTCAATAATCATAGAGGCCTAAACCCTTTGTCTTTATGTGCAGGTCCAATAGCAGTAGCATAAAGAGAAATACTGCACGGTGATGGTAGGGTCCTACTTTCATCAATGACATCACATTTTGATTTCTATGTCTGTTAAAGGTTTTTGTTCAAAATCATAAATAACAGATTACGTAGACCATGGCAAAACCACAGGAATGATTATAGACCCAGTTAAACAGCAAAACAATTATTGTTTTCTGCTAAATTAACATAGAGGTTGCTGATGAGATCATAAGAAAGAAAGATCCAGTAAGGTAATTAATTACATAAGACTAAAATGATCATTTAGGTTCATATAAAACATACTTGTAAAAACAAGCTTGGTACTTCGTTCTGCAACTTGTTAGACTTCGGGAAAGTTACTAGTACGCTGCCTAATGATACATCCACTTATGTTCATTAGCCTAGAATTGTCATCCAAGAATACACCAAAATGCTACTGTTGGTTGGACAAAACCAAATATTTACGTCTCACTCCCAGAAGCCTGAACGATAGATCTATCTTGTGTGCAATTTTTGTGTCCTCTGTCTATCAACTGGCGTGGCTCTGATTACTAGCTTCCGTGAAGAATTTATCTGCTGCTAGCGGACTTCTTCCCTCAAATTCACAAAATATTTCATTCTTGTCTGTTTCATTTCTTTAATATTCAGAAACCCCACTTTCTGTCGTGATAGTTTCAGTAAAGGAACTGAAGGCATGTTTTCACCAGGAAACATAGTCACTTCCAACCTAAAGCTTGAAGGGAATTCTATAGAACCCTCCATATAAAGCTTGTAGGAGTGTAACTTTTCCTATTCTTGAGAACATACTTTTTCAGTTTTGGACCAAAAGATTCGCTAAATCTATTGCCATGATTTTTTTAAATGTGCTTTAGTGATATTTAATTTTTTACTTATGTAAATGGACAGTACAGAACAACATCGGGTCTCTTAGAAGATTCAACCAACATAACAGGATAACAGCATTCGTTAGTCAATGTTGGCTCCCTGCTAGTGATCCAAACTAAATTTTGAAAATACAGAAGCACAAATTACCTGGGATTTCTTCCTAGAATTTCATAGGGCAGTGTAATTTGATGCACTATGATCAGGTCTTTCATACTACCTCCGGTCCTTAATATAAGACATTGTTTGACTTTTATTTTGATCCTAAATATAAGACTCCAATCCATTTTGTCTCTTATATTTATACATTTTTTCCCAATATAGTCATTTTAACAATGGTAATTTTAACTAATACACTTGATTAGCAAGGATATTTTAGGAAAGACAACACTTATTGATTACAAATAGCTAACTTAACTTCTTTTCTTAATCTCCTTAAATTAGTCAACTAGCTCTTATAATTAGGACTGGAGGTAATATCTCAATATCATTTTACATAATTTGATAGCCTAGACGTCTGCATCAACATTCATAAATTTAAGCGATATGTAGCAATTGATATATATATATAATTATATGTATAGTTTAAACTCAAAAGCAACATAAATGTTAAATGTAAAATGAAGAGTTTAAAGATACAGAAGACATCTTTCAGTGCAAAGACTAAATTTTGAATTGAGAAAGTTAAATGTAAAATATAAAAGAAGTACTGATAATGCAGTTAATTTATTCAAACCAATCTACTATTATGAAACATAACAATGATGAATTTCAGAGCCCACAATCACATAGTAATTCTATTCACACTACGAAATCATGATTATCTGTTATTACATAAACATATAAATGTAACTCAAAAGCGAGAGAGAAATCCAATTTAGAACCTCTCTAATTCATCCAGCTAGCACCCGTAAGTTGTCGCTCTGTTTTGGGGCAAATAGGTATCTGAGATTCACAAGCCACGCAAGAAATCAGAGGAAAAATGAAGTCATGCCCATATAATACTCATCTCATCACGCTTGCAGGAATTTTGTTTGCCCAAAAGTTACTCGAAAAGCAACGATGCATAAAGAACTGTAAGCATGTCTTCACCAGCTAACATAGAGTCACTTCCAACCTAAGCAGATTCACTCAAAATCAAATGCATTAAAGTGAAACTATATATATTCAAGATAGAGCAGAAGAATGTTTATGGAAGTGCCGTTTGTTCTGTTAACGTAAACTATTTATTTATAAATTTACAGAATGTAGAGTAGCGGTTCAAGTTAAGCATCCTACGAAGCAAAACCTACACAGAGAACAACGCAACAAAATCAAGAGAGGAGACAGCGACATCGAGAAGGATAAAGACCCAGCGATTTGGGAAGCTTCAAAGATTGCGTGAAAGAAGAAGTAAACGCTGTGAAAGGACTGCAGCCTAAATCTTTCAGGGAGAAGAAAATGAACAGTGAGGAAAAAGATGTCGCAATGTATGCTGAACTGCCTCAATCACCGAATACACAAAAAACAACCAACAGCATCAGGTTAAGCAACTGCTGGAACCACAGATAATGAAGGACAAAACTCCCTTACATGATTAAAGAACATGGGTGCGCAAACTTCGGACCCACGATTGCCCGCACAACATGATCACAAGCACGAAACTGCAGGCACGACCGCGAACATGGCACCGGGTGGTCTGAATGAATGTAAAAACACTACTTTTAAGCAAATGGAGGCAAAACTCCTGATAAAATTATTTTTAAAATCAATGTTTGGTTTTCACCGAAATGGCTTGTCGCCCTGCGAAACCTATATGAAACACCAAACATCTGGCATGGTGCGATTCGCTCGGCATGGACCGTTGACGTGGCTCGCTGTGCAGGTTGCTTTCAGTCCTGCTTTTATATACACAAAGATCGATATCTTTTTTTTTTTTTACCAGGGACAAAGATCGATATCCAACCTAAAGCTTTGTTTGGTTTAATGGAAAGAAGGGAAGAAGAGGTCAATTAAAGAAACAGGAGAGGAGGAAAAAAAAGGTCATAGTTTTGTTTGGTTAGAGGGGAGAAGAAGGAAGGAGCGATTTCTTGTTTAGTTTATAAGAGGAGGGGAGGTAATTATAAATTGACAAATATGCTCATATCTTT
The DNA here is from genome assembly GCF_004799145.2 of Neltuma alba. NCBI lineage: Eukaryota > Viridiplantae > Streptophyta > Magnoliopsida > Fabales > Fabaceae > Neltuma > Neltuma alba. The sequence goes on from NW_021637704.1 coordinate 14,305, forward strand.
ATATTTAGATTGATTTATTTTTCTATTACAATATTTAGATTAAAATTATTATTTCTTAATTTATCAATATAAAAAAAAAACCAATGACCTTACTTACATGTGATAAAAAAAATGATAAAACTAAAAAAATTAGAAAATATGATAAAAGTTTAACATTCTATCTCATTAATTTTATAAATACATGTATTAATATATATGATATGTATATATTATATAATTATAACACGCACGTTATGATATGTATATATTAATATATTTGCATGTTGTCTGAGATTATAATACACATGCTATGATATATAATTATATATGTTATGATATATGTGTATTAATATATATGATATGTATATATTATATAATTATAATATTATATTATTATTATCAAATATTATTAGTGGCTAAAAAAGAGAAAGAAGTAAAAAAAAAAGATTTTTAATAAGATGGACAAACTTGGAATATTGAAAAATTAATATGGGTAGTTTAGTCAATATTAGACTTAATATTTCTCTCCCCTTCAAAAAACCTCAAATTTGGAGGGGAGGGAGCACTAAAAGACAAATTTCTTCCCTCTCTTCTCATTTATTTTTCCCAACCAAACACACTTATCCTCTCCCCTCTCTTCTCCTCCCCTCCCCTCAACAACCCTCCAACCAAACAGAGCTTAAGTGGACATGGTGGGTTATTTTTTTTGTTTATTAATCTTCTAAGACCGATTCCATGTAACTAAACGTAGTGGATATTAAGGGCTTTTTTAATCACTAGATATTAAGTTTACATTATTAACATAATGTAGATTGAAAATACTACTCCTCCGGTCCTTAATATAAGACCCATTTAATTAATTTGATTAGATTAAGGAAGTTAGGTAAGTTAGTTAATTATAAGAAATGTGACATGTTTCTCCTAAAATACCATAATCATCTTTCTTAATACTCTATTTTCCTTTTCTACTTGATTATAGTTGAGGAAGTATCCATAAGGGTGATTTAAAAAAATTAATAAATATGAGAAATTGGTCTTATATTTAAGACTAAAATCAACTCAATAATTAGGTCTTATATTAAGGACTGGAGGAATATGTCACAAAAATTTATCTTCGGCGCTTACTATCAAAAACTTCTAAATCAAAACTATGCACAACCAATATTATATTAGTGCAACTCAAATTTCTTTTTCTCCTTAATTTTGGTCAGACCACAATCTCATACCCGATATCAAACTAAATTCAAGAGCTTCATTATTTTTTTCAAAGTGGTCTTTGTAATAATGATAATTTTAACCAATATACTTAATTAGTAAAGATATTTTAGGAAAGATTATTTAGTACAAATAACTAAGTTAACTAATTTTTTTTAATTTACTCAAATTAGCTAACTAACACTCATATATATTAAAGATCAGAGTATTAACTAAACAAAGTTAAAAAAAAAAAAATTGAAGTTGATTGCTAGGCACTTGGAGGAAGCCGCGGAACGTGGGGGCACAAGACGCAGAGGAGGAAACTAAAGGCCCTTGGCACTTGGCAGCGTGTGGTTTTGGAAGGGTACTAACGACATTTCAATTGGGCTTCTGTGGCTTTCCGACTGCAAGTTGTACTGATCACGTGAGTGTGCGTAAGGATTAGCAGCATGTGGATTATGACTGAAGAAGACGCTTCATAAAACTCCTAAAATAAATTTAATTATTAAGAAATGTTAAAAAATAATATAAAAACATGATTCAAAACTCAAGAAAACTGTAAGGAGATCGGAGAATTCGGATTTATGTACGTAGTGTTTTAGGCAATTAGAATATCTGTACATATATTCTTCTCCAATCTCGTTTTTTCTTGTTCGGTGTTTGAAACACGTCCATATCCAAATGCGGGGTCTTCTTGTTCGGCTACCTTCTTGTTCTTCCACACAACTTAATGCACGTGTGTATATGAAGTATGAACGCATCATATCTCTATCATAATCATTTCAGCATGCCTGCTGTCAGGCCTTATATTACTCCATTAATTCGATTTCCACGTTCTCTGCCAAAAAATTAAATAAACTAAACGAGCAAACAATAGCAGATGATATTGTTATCTTCTTCTACTTTCTTGTGACCTAGATGCATTTTTAACGTGTAGTTTTGACCATACTAAACTGGCTCTCTCCTTTGTGGGAATGATATTAAAATCTAACCCAAATCCGTGGGTCAGAACTATATCAATTTTTTATTTTGGTCAAGAGTTTTGAAGGGGTTGATTGGATTAGATTTCATTTTCTCCCCCGGACTCATTGAGCTTGAAACGATATGGTTTTGAGTTAAAAAATAGTTGCCCATCATATTTGTGTTCGTTTCTGTTAAATTATGTAATTTTTTTTCTCACATAACTCATCATATCATTAAGTTATTTTAAGTTTGAGACTAATTTCTGTTAGATTGAGAGTATTAAAAGTTAATCCTTCTAATAAGTATACTTCCTGAAAATCAAACTTTTGAATATTCTGTTTACTTATACATTAATGCCTTTTTTTAAATTAAAAATGTTGTCCTTTTTTGAAATATATATAAATATTTTGTATGTTTTAATTAATTATATTGTATTAATGTCAGTTAGATCACGATTTAGAACAATGAATTTGAACCATTTTCATTTAATTCTATATAGAGTTTTATTCCTTTAATTTTTGTGACATATTTTAATAGGAGAATTAGAAAGAAGGACCAACAGGAAATGGTATTTATGAGAAAGAATCATAAAAATTAAAATTATTTAAAAGCAATAAATATTTAAATATAAATTTAAAAATACCATTTATCCCTATCCAAACCTCCTACATTTTCTCTTATATTTCTTCTATATTTTATTTTTAAAACTAATACGAATTAATAAATTTCACTAAATTAAAGATGATTTTTCTTAAAGTTTACAACCTGCGTAAAAATCAATTAAAAAAAATGAAAACATGTTCAGTGATGTAAAAATTAAAGTTTTATTTTTAAAACCATCACAAATTTTAATTGAAAATAAAATTTATATAACTTTATTAATATTTAGATTATTATATAATTTATCATATACACAATTTTAAAAATTTAAAGAAAATTCGTATAATTTATTTATTTTATTTTATAAAAAATTTATATCAGATTTAAAAATAACAAATTCATGTAATGATAAGAAATTTAAATAATTTAGATAATCTATTATAATTTTATAAGACCGCACCCCAAAATCATTCAGCAAAAGTCACCTAATTATATGATATATTAATATAAATAAAATATAAAATATAAAAAATTAACAAATATAAAAGGAATTGTGATTCACTTAAAAGAATTACAATAAGGGAATATATTCCTAAAAAATAATTTGTTTGTAAAATAAACTAGTTTTAAATATGTTAAAATTTCTACCTAATATTTTAATTTTTATGATCCTTTTCCACAAATATTACTCCATATTGGCCCTTCTCTCTTATTCTCCCTCTTTTAATTATGCTTTCAACGTTAAGAAAGAACAGTACATGTAACATTGAAAAAAATTAAACTAAGAAAAAATTACATAGGAGAAATTTTACGCCAAACTGTGAATATTTATGGACGTGAATACTGAAACCAACTTTTAAACCCGCTATGATATACGGGGGGGAAAAACTTATCCGTATGATTAGTTGATATAATTAAACGACGTTGACGAAAGAAAAAAATGATTGCATTTTTGTGGATGTCAATATCCATGCCACGAAAATCTTTCTGTGTTGTTGGGGGGGGGGGGGAACACCTTTCTGTGTTAATTTATTATTTATATAAGTTTTCAAAACCCCCCCTCCCAACACGCACACGCATTGCAAACGAAATGTTCATGATAATAGTATTTTTTATACTTAACATAAAAGTTAGCTGAGGTTTAAATTTAGTTTTAAATATAAAACCTTAATTGACTTTGTCTTTTAAATTTATAATTCATTCTGTAAAGTATCTCTTATTAATTGCCCATATTAAGGGATTTTTATTTAAGAGTAGTTATGATTAGATGGGGTATTTTAGGAAAATCAATTCATATTTGTTGCAAATAATTAGCTTAATTAATGTTTTTAATCTATTCAAATTAGTTATATAGCTCTTATATTAAGAGTCAGAATATATCGAATTATATGTTTACTTGTTTTCTTTTTTGGGTTAATTAATCCGTAAGTTCTTATAGTTTCAACGAATTTTGAATCAGGTCCCTATAGTTTTTTTTCTTTTTATCAGGTTCTTATACTTTTATCTTTTTTTAATTAGGTCCTTGTATTTATTTTTCTTTCAATTAAGTCCTTATAATTTTACTAAATTTTTAATTAGGTCCATGTAGTTTTAATTTTTATTTATTAATTAAATAGATTAATACTGAAATATAAAATATTAATAATTAAATTAAATTAATAATTATGTAATAAAAAAGTAATAGAATTAATTAATTCAGGAAAATTTTTAGAACAATTAATTTTTTTGCTGAAAAAATTAAAATCATCGTAATAATTCAATATCTTTAGAATATTATTGTTTATAAACTAATATTAAATAATATATACTATTTTATGTTTATATGATAGTACTATTAGAATTTATAAAATAAAGAATAAAAAATTCAGGACTTAATTAAAAATAAGGTGAACTTATAAGGACTTGATAAAAAGAAAAATAAATACAAGGACCTAATTAAAAACAGGTGAAAGTATAAGGACCTGGTAAAAAGAAAAAAAACTATAAGGACCTGATTCAAAATTAATTGAAACTATAAGGAGCTGTGGATTAATTATCCCTTCTTTTTTTCTTCTCATCCTTTTGAAAAAACAGAATTCACGCGCACCTGTAAAGAGCGGAACTTGCAATCTCACATTTTCAAAAGGACATAAGGCCGCCGGTGAGATTACTATTATTTTCTGCCCAAATTATTAAATAGAATTTTGGACACATTGGAAAGCAAAAATGAATCTTTTTCTTTCCAGAATATGCAAACAACCCTGAGCATGTTTATATATTGAGGTTTAAATTATTTATATTTACACCACTATATCTATCTATATATAGAGAGAGAGAGAGAGAGAGAGAGAGAAAGAAATTTTGGTGATTTTGTCCCACGTTAAAAATTAACTTTGAAATTAATTATTAGTGTAAAAACTATCCGTGCAAAATAAATTACATTTTGAGAAGAGAAAAAAGGAGATTACATCAAGCTTTGAATATGAGCAATCTAGAAAGTGTCTTACAATAAAGACCAAAGTAGTATATTTTTTAGACCAATTAAAATTAAAATCAAGACGAAAAATCTGCAAAAATTTGGCTTGTTTACGAAAATGTAATCGATTATATTTTCATGTCAGTTAAAATTATAATTAATTTCTGAAGAGTGTCCAATAAAACTTTAAGTTATTGATAAAATTATGATCGATCACATTTTTTATACCGATTTATTTTTAACCCATGTAAAATGTTAGTATAAAAATTCCTTCTTTTTTTTTTCCTGGTGTTACTATCAGCAATTCAATTATTTTGATGTGAAAGGTGGTTTTTCAAGATTTTTTTAAGTAAAAATAGACAAGATAAAGTATTCAAACCTTCGTTTCCTTTAAAAATGTTAAACCTAGATTAATCTATCATTCTTTATCATCACAATAATGTTATTATCATCCGAATCAATATGCTAATCCAGATTTAAGTATGATATCAAGTCCCAAAAATGAATAGTTCTTTCAATATAATTTTGTTGTCTCCAAGAATTTAATACAAAATTTATTTGAAAGGCATCAAATCCTTTCTAACTTAAAGTTTAAACCAACATATGGATGCCAGGAAAAATTATTAAAAGAAACTAGAAGAAAAAAAAACATATGGTTGAAATAATCTAACTAGTCAACTTCAAGTGATTAACGGAAAAGAAAATAACTTCTTCAAAAAAAAAATCAAAGCTTTATAGAAGAATTATTAAATAGTAGTAATAAGATATATTACTCTAAATTCAAAAGGAGAAAGCAGCAAAGGAAGCGCATTGAATAGAAGAAACAACAATTTACACTAACATCGTTTTCTCTCATTCAATTTTAGGATGTAATTGGTTTCATATTCAAAACTAACAAAACATAATTTCGGTAATTTTAAGCATAAAACCAAATATGCATTAAGTGCTACGCAACTACGAACTACTCTTTCCATTTGGGGAAAAAAAACTTCAGTATAGCAATCATTAATATATAATTTTTCTTTGATGCGATAAATAAAACTTAACATTTGAATTGATTAAGAATAATTATTTTATTTAAAAAATAAATATGTGAATTTAGGAACATTGAATATAAAATTCCTAAAATATAATTATGAAAATATCATATAAATTTATGAAAATGTAAACATATCCTTTGTTATAAACTGAAATTATAAACTTTATTTAAAAAATTAAAGATGAAATAAATTGTCCCTATCGCCTGCTATAACTATAAGTCAGCCTTATCTTTTTCCAATCCAAGTGTACACAAACACACACAATTTAAACGTGACCTCATGGTTTTATGGACATTTTTCTTAATATCTATATATAGTTAGACGTTTATTTTTCCATCACAATTTTTCTTCCTTGAATAATATCCTCTTGGTGTATGAATTGACATATGTTTTTTCATAAGAAAAATAACATTTATCTGAATTTAACCATTAATTAATCTTAACTTCCCATATGTATGTCGTATAAGTTGAAATTAAAATCTCTGACGTAAGAAAGTTATTTTCATTTAAATATACTGGAATTCTCTTTTACACTGTTTGGATGGGAAGAAAAGTTGAGAGGAAAGAAAATGAGAGGAGAGAAAATGGAGAGAGAAAAAATTGAAGAGAAAATATTATCACTTCTCATGTTTGGATGAACAAGAGAAAACAGAAAGAAAAGAAAATGAGTAAATATGTTAATAATTAAAATACCCTTTCTGTTATATCAAAATATATCTTGATTAAATGTTTAGTAAAATAGGAATAAATAATTCTGAAAAAAAGAATAGGAATAAATAAAGATTATTCAGGAGAAATATGACCAAATGATCATAATTAATAAATTTAATAAAATTATGATCCTAAACTTGATGACAAAATATTGTTAGGGAAAAATTAGGCATTTTACTTATTTTTCCAACATAAACAGCAACTTTGCAACTTTTTCCCCCCTTATGGAAATATTTTTTTAAAATATCTTTCCAGGATGAATATATATTATATTAAAATCCATAAAAATCATGTTTCAAGTCTCTACTGAATATCATGGGTTTTGATTATTTTCATTCTCTGTTCCCATTTCATTCTTCTTGTTTTTATATTTCCTATCCAAGGTAACCTAAGCTTTTTGGTTTTTTGTTTTTGTTTTTGAAAGATGAAAGGGGATAATTTGGGAGCATGCCACAGCCGCAGGTGTGTGTATTTGATAAGCCACTTGCATATATATTTTTAATTATATTTTATCTATTTATTTAAAAAATTTAATGCATTTTTTTAAAAAACATTACTAATTAATACATTTTAATGATTGAAAACTTTTTAAAAAATATCTACTTTTACTCCCTGCTTTATTCAGATGAATATTAGGTGTTAACTTATTTGTGGCGACTTCTCAATTACATTAGTTTAGATTTCCGATCATTTGAAATTCAAACATTTGTAGCCAGGTCTCAATTTCTAAGAAAGGCATTTGGTATAATTTGTATTAATATATAGAACCTCTAGTTCTTAATATAAAAGCTAGATAACTAATTTGGAGATAGTAAGAAAATTAATTAATTAATTAATTAAGTTAATTATTTGTCACAAATATGTATTGGTCTCCTTAAACCAAGTCATTATCTTCAATCATGTGTATAGGATGATTGAAATTATTCTCTACTAAGAACTATTACAATCAATAGGGATATTTTAAAGAAAAATAAGAGGTAAAGTAGATTAAAGTCTTATATTTAAGACTAAATTTAATTTCTAACTAACTTTTATATTAAAAACTAGATTGGAGGTAGTGTTATTTACTTATTATATTTAAGCTTTTAGGGAGTATTTTGATTTAAGGTTTCCCACCACCTTCATTATATTCATGTATTTCAAACTATTCGGTCCATAAACAAGTGTCTTCACTCTACATACTACATACTCCTCTGGTCTTATTTATAGGACAGAGAGATAATGTATTTTTTGGTCTCATTTATAGGGCACTAAGAGAAATTTTTTATATGAAGGTACAATTTTATCCCTAATTTATTATTATGTTGAATTTATTTATATGAGGTACAATGTATATTAAATAGGGATAAAGTTGAAAAGTCATTAAATTTTAAATGAGAATTAATGAAGTTTAAGGTTTTCCTTGGTTTGTATAAAACATGTTGGAAGTGTCTTATAAATAGGATCAAAGGAATATATACATACTTCACAATGCAGCTGTTGCATATTTACTTGGTGATGTGCTGCAGATTTCTATAATTTTGCTTAGCTTAAATCAAGCCCTTGTAAAATTATAGGAACCAAAACGTTTAAAACTATAGAGAGAGCAAAACCTAAAGACCAATAATTATATAACAACTTTTTATCTTTCTAGGATCCAAACAGACAACTCAAAGAATGCTATGCTAGCTACTTCTATGACTTTGTAATATGTTGTATTTGCACTCCTTTTTATCTATTCTTTTTTTTTCCCCCAATTAGAAAGACTTATATTAATATTAATAATCGGAGGTTATGAGTGCGATTAAATCTATAACCTTTAATTTCACTTATAGTGATGTGCTTGAGATTTCTATAATTTTGTTTAACTTAAATCAAGCCCTTATAAAATTATAGGAACCAAAACGTTTAAAACTATAGAGAGAGAGCAAAACCCAAAGACCAATAATTATGTAACTCTGAATTTAAATCTTTCTGGGATCCAAAGAGGACAACTCAAAGAGTGCTACACGAGCTACTTCCATGACTTTGTAATATGTTGTATTTGCACTCTTTTCTATCTATTCTTTTTTTTTTTCAAATTAGAAAGACTTATATTAATATTAATAATCAGAGGCCATGAGTATGATTAATGGGGTGTTTAGATGGAATCAAAACCATGATTTTAAAAGTGCTTTTACGGTATATAAAATAAATATGTGAAGGAGTTTATCTTGATTTGCAGAAAAGTGCTTTTAAAAAACACTTTTCATACTTTCCAAACATAGTCCAAATCTATAACACTTTAATTCACTTATAGTGGAGATTTCATACCATTAGATTATGAGTTTATTGGCTCTTTGCACACTTCTCATGCATACGTGTTCACTTCATCCCTATCTATTTTTATTAAAATTTCGATTTTCGATTCATTGTACTTCACATTATGCAGCTCAGTGCATTGGCTTGATGATGTATGTGTTATGGGATCTCTATCCTTTTGCTTTACCAAAGAGTTAATTTCTCAAGCTTAATTAATTAAAAAAAATTCAAAGAGATGTATTACTATAGGAGATAAGTTTTTGCTATTGAAAGAGTACAACAAAACTTTTTTTTTTTTAAAGATGAAACAAGAGTATCTCAAATCACATTAGACTTAAGACTAATATCTTTCAGATCTAAAGCGGTTAAGGAATAGCCTTCCCAAGAAGGGTGGAACAAAACTTTAACCATGTTAGATTCATGTTCCAATTATAGTGTTGGTTGAAAAATAATGTGAAAGTAATTTGTATTAGGAAAAATATTTATATCAAGTTTTTTATATTTATTATATTAAGTTTCCTAACATATAGATCTGAGAAATTTGGTGTAACTATTGTATCTTGTGTTACACGTTTATATGACTTTTTTTTCCCATACAATTCAAAGTTTCTTTAAGTTATTTTGAATTTGATACTAATTTTTATTGGGTTGGTAGCATAAAGATTAAAACTCTCTTAAGAAATATACTTCTTAAGATTCAAACTTGTATTCTTACAGAACATCTTGTCGGTGTACGTTTATATGACTTAATAAAAATATTGCACCAAAACGCAACAAGACATAACAAACAATGATTGAAAAGCTAACTAAAACCGTAAAGTTTGAAATGCTAACAATTTGTTCCTCCTAGTTAATGCCCACTTAAACCGAAAGTTTTCTGTTTTTCTTTTTGACCAAAATACTACTATTAAATTTACCACGATGGAATTAGTTACCATTTACTTGTATCACTTTTCCGACTAGGTTCATAAACGATTCTAATTCCGCCTCTAATTCCGGTTACGTTCATAGCCCCACTATATATCCCCACATTGTGATGCTGATTTGCTAAGTAATTTCCACCAAACTATTAAGTCAACTAGATATTCTTGTATTTTATTAATATGATTTTTATTATAAGATATTTGCAAGTAATTCATCATTTTCATAATTAATAAGAGGTGATTACCTGATTATATCATTAAATTTGTTAAAAAAATAAAAATTTCAAATTTACTCTTATTAAAAATCATGAATCACATCTCTGAAAATAAAGAAGGAACATGTATTTTTTTTTTTATCTATACCATATCTATCAATTAGAAGTACAAAAAAATATTTGACCTGAAAAATTTTGAAAAGGGTATGGCACTTTAACCTAATTTTTATTGTTAGGGGCAAAGACACTTATTCATTAGAATTAAATTTGAAGTGTGAGTTGGTTATAGCTTTAAAACAAAAAAGAAGGAAAAATCATGGGAGGGTGACTTTTGGCGAACTGGACCAGCTAACACAGAAGGGCTTTTTCGTAATAAAAACAAAAGACCCGTCCCTTTTGGTAACTTAAATCCTTTAAAAGCTCTAAAATTCTAGAGGTTCATTCCATCAGAGCAACATTGCGTTTCCATTTTTACTCCATTCCCTCTCTTCCAAAATCCCTCGCTCGTCCTCCACTTTCTCTCTCTAAAATCTCAGAGAGAGGAGGAGAATCACTCAGAAGCAGACGACGAAAGAGGAGGAAGAGGACGATTGAGCTGTCAGCTCTGCTATCTGCGAATCGGAGTGGAAGAGAGAGATCGGAAAGGAATCGATTGCCGATGACGGAGCGCCGATATGCGGTGTTGATGTGCGCGGAGGAATCAGAGTATGTGAGGAAGAGGTACGGCGGGTATTATGGAGTATTTGTGAGACTGCTGGCGGAGGAGGGGGAGAGGTGGGACGTGTAGAGGGTGGCGCGTGGGGAATATCCGCCGGATGAGGAGGTGGAGCTATACGACGGATTTGTCATCACCGGAAGTTGCAATGACGCACATGGGAACGACGCCTGGGTGAGAGAGCTACTGACATTCCTTAAGAAATTGGATTCTCTGAGGAAGAAAGTTCTGGGCGTTTGCTTCGGCCACCAGGTATGTTTATTTATTTATTTAATAATTTATTTTTTGGTGAAGCCAGTACGTTTTTGTTTCGTTAAATTTTACACGTTTTTCTTTTTTAATTCCTTTTTCCTGCTTGTTTAGTTAATTTATATATATGTTGAATGTTCACTTTTGTTTTTGAATTTTATGATCCGTTTATTTATTAGCATAATCTAGGATTAATACAAATTTTAATCCTTTAAATTTACCCTTATTTTGATTCTGATCCTTCAAGTTTTAAACAATAGATTTTAATACCTCAAGGGACAAAATGGTCCAATTTTTTTTTTTAGGATTATAGGGCTAATGTTTTATATGAAAGAAAATTTAAGAGACCAAAACTTATGGTTTGAAATTTGAGAGACCAAAATCAAAATAAGAATAAATCTGAAAAACTAAAATTTGTATTAACCCTATAATTTAACAAAATTTTAAAAAATCATGTAAGTTTTAATCATTTTAATTTAAAACTTGAGGATTCAAAATTAAAATGAAAAACAAAAAAATTATATTAACATTTTTTTAACAAATTGATATTTTATATTCGTTGATATTGATGATTTTGGTGAAATATAAAACAAAATGCACAAATCACCGTGTCTTTTCAGAAGTGCATTGAATAATTTGTTAATTTTAATTTAATTTTAAACACGTTATAATACTTTTTTTTTTTTGCCGGTAAACTGTAAACATGTTATAATACCTAGCATACAAGCAAAAGAAACTATTTGTAAACTCTGAATAATGTAGTTTAACTTAAATTCTTTGTGCATGGTGCTTCTATTCTTACCCTAATGAACACAACAACTTGGGGTTATACTTTTATGTGAAGTTTTTCCTACATAAATGGGGACAAGCTCTTGGTTCATAATTTAGAATTTGCGAACATGATTTATACATATAACTTCAAAGATTAAAGGGCTAGTGCATAACTTAAAAGTTCAAAACATTATTTGTATTAATAAACGAATTATAGGTTCATTCAATCCCACGCATTATCATTCAACTAGTGTGTAACAAACCCAATACAATTAGGATTTGGATCCCCTCAATTAAGTTTTTTAATTGAGTTTTAATTGAGAAATATTAACCATTAGATCACAATATTAACCAATTGGGTAATGGTGTTGAGATAAAGGGCTTTGACTTTTTTTAAAAAAAAAATAAATTGGTAACTCTTTTCTCACTACTATTAGACGGTGATGATATATGTTTCTGATTTGAAACTGGATTGATGGAGTCTCGATGATATGGTATACTGTGACATGTTATGGTAATATTTGACATAAAGTATATTTATTGTTTTTTAAAATTAAAATAATTAATTCTTCAAAAAAAAAAAAGAGAATCTACCTGAATCCATTCGAGATTCTTTGCTGGTGTCAATTTTGTTTTATTCTTTTTTTTGCCCCCCCTTTCCCTCTTAGCAAATAATTTATGTCACATGCGATTCAGACATGCGATGCCTTCTGTCGGATTTATGGTAAATATACAAGTATATGGAGGAAATAAAGTTTATTATTTATTTTAATCAACATGGATAAGATTAGATTCATGAACAATTTTTTTTTAAAAAAATAGTAAAATAATAATTTAAGTATTTTTACATATATTAATATTTAGTTATATAAATTACTCCGAAGGACAGTTAACTTTGAAGCGTTGATTGCAATTTTTTCTGATAGATCTGAGAAAGAAAATGATATTGAGAATGAATAAACTATATAAATTATAGTTATTTTTATTACCTTTTTTTATACAAATATCCATCTAATATAGTGTACGTAAGGGTAAATTATTATCTAATCAAATTTGAGCAAATTTAATTAGAATATCCCTCTCAAAATGACTTTTTTACGGAGTTTTTAATCATAATGGAATGTTTGTGGTCGCTATCCCCATCAGGGGACCCAACAATAACAAGAATGTTTTGGAGGGGACGTTGATAGTGAGGCAAAATACAGAAGTTTTGTTTTAACATTTGCGAATATTATAAAAACTTATCTTTCAAGTTTCACACTCTTTACCAAGATTTTTCTTATCTCTCACTCGGAGTTTCTGATTTTCTTTTGATGTTTTGAATTGAAAGTGTTTGGAGTCATTGAAGCAGATAGGAGTTTTCTATGCTAATGATGATAAAATTTGAACTGATATGAAGAAATGAAGTCAAAAGAAAAATATCAACGAGGTTGGGTTTAGCGGAAGGGATCAGTGTCTCATAACGTGACGAACTAAGATTTGAATCTCCGCTAGGAGAGGTACTCACATTTAGTGTCCGATAATGTCTCGAATAGGATTACTTCTAATAGAAGGATACCTATATTTTAGCACAAAAAAAAATCGAAAGAAAAATAGATAAAGTAATCTAATAATCTGGTTTTCCCCCCTTAGAATGCAAAAGTTAGTATTGATTTATTTACATTTGCAAGTGGTTCAAAAGTTGAAGAAGAGCATGTTACATATTTTTCAAAATTTATTTTTTAGTTTGAATATACTTTGAATCAATTACAAAACTTTGATATCACAAGTAAAAATGAATGACATTATGTAAATAATAATATTACTATTAATAAAATCTCAACCAAAATGTCCAAAACAACTAGTGGGTGTTTGGAAGTCATTAAAACAACCAGCATTTTACACCTTGCGAGGGAAAAAAATCCATTTCAGATATTTACTTTTCGTAGCATAAAATTACTTAAAATAATTTAAACCAAATATTTTTATATCTTAAATCTCAACTATTTGATACTCTCAAGTCTCATCTATTCTTAATATAAGGTTCATTTCACATCATAATTTAGTATTTATGATGCATTATCAATCATACTCCAATTTAATTTATTTTCAAGTGTTTATAGAAGGAAGAATCCAAAAAAAAAACGTTTAGGATTACTAAATTTTAAATAAGAAATTTTTATAAAAATGTGTTATTTACAAGTTTAATATTATCAAAATATATTAAAGTGTTATCAAAATTGATTTAGGATTTAATAATTTTAAGATGGAATTCTTTCTTTTTAGGAAATAGAGTAACTTTACACCTTAATTCTTGTGATTTAGTTAAAAAGAGTGTATAGAGCGAGGGGCTCAATGCATAAAAGGAGTGTGGAAAATGCAATGACTTTGTGTGACCTTATGTTGTTTGCGAGTGAAGACAACTAAGGATTGCGTGTATTCGGTATGTGCAATCACGTGATGTGTTGTCAAACATGACAACCACTTGGCATGTGAGGAATTGGTTATATCTTAGCCGTTGGTTTCATTCATGACGTGGCATGTGGCCGTCCTTGCTCATACAAATTATTATTAAGTTCATATCTTGTGATTGTATCACTGCCACACATTGGTTGACACCAAATCGAAAAAGAACATTATACCTTGCATGTCTATTCATGTCCCGTGGAGTGGCATAAGGTGGGATCTGATCTGTCTCGACCATCCCCAATAATGAAATAGATTAGTTTCATCATAGAAATGGTTGTCCTAGGTGTCTCATCTGTTGTATATATGATATGGGGAATGAGTCAGGCTTATAAATATAAGTAAAATTTGTTCGATCTTAAATATAAATACAAGTTTGGCAAAAAAAAAAATATAAATACAAGAAGAAATTAAGAGAATTGCTTATATTAGTTATTTATGAAAAATATATATATATTGGTTTTCTTCAACTATATAGTACCATTTTAATCATTTTCATTAGGTACTACTCCCTTAATTAAAAAAAATTCTCTTAATATGCCCATTCGATTAATAGAATTTAGGGAAAAAAAATTTAAATTTAAGAGATGTAGAAAATTGAGGTCTTGTATTTAGGATCAAAACAAACTCATTTAGGAGTAGATGGAGTACGTTTCATTATAAATTGTATATTTAAAAATAATTTATAAACTTTAACACAAAGTTACATTATTTATGAGTCACAAACATTTCAACTCATTTTTTTTCTCACTGTGTGTAACACCTTTTATGTGACTTTTCATTCCGATGTGCTTATCTCTTTGCTTTGGTTTTTCTTATTGCTTGTTTATGCCCATGGTTTTCGACTCCAAGTGAAGTTGCAGACTTCTCAAAGCATGTAATATAATAAACCTTTCATCAGAGAAATATATATGGCAGAAACACTTCAAATCTAACACCTCTTACCAAATCTGGGGACGGGAATTGACTTCACTCAATCCAAGAAATTAAAACACAAATAGATAGATTTTGATGGACTTATTTTATGTCCGCTAATAATTTATCAGTAGCTATCTCTTTTATGGCCACAAGAACCGCTAGGTTTTATTTGGTAAATGAGGATGATTGTTTACTAGTTAAGTTTTTTGTATTGTTCGAACTTTGGATAGGTGTCTTCCCCGTTAGTTGAGGGGGACTCTGGTCACTATGATAGATTCCCTACCGCATAATAATAGCAATAATGATATAACCTTACCACTATAATCCATGTTTCCTTTTTGTGTTTAGTAAAGTTGAATTTGCTGAGTTGGATGAAATTATGCATTTTTCTGACCCATGAGATAATGTTTGCCAATTGTGATAGTCATAGATCACTGATCATTCACACACGCATACATATTCAGGTGGCTTATATAGTACTTTGGGACTATTCACTCCAGTCTTTAATATAACATCTAATTGATTAATTTGAAAAAATTAAGAAATTTACTAAATTACTTTAAATTATTAATATTTTTTATGGAAACTAATTTGCCTTACTTATAAATTAATATATAATCTAATGATCCGCATAAGTATTTTAGAGAGATCAGGTAATATATGCTATAATTAAGTAATTTGATAATTTTCTTAATTTTCCTAAAGTAATCAACTGGATCTTAGATCAAGGACTGATGTAGAATGTGTATACATTTGTATGTATATGATGCAGAAGAGGGATAGCATACAGATCCTTTTTCTTTAATTAAAGAGCCGAATATGACTTTGTTGAAAAAGGATTCTGATGAAAATTGGGGTTGGGTTTTGATCAGATACTTGGCCGAGCACTAGGAGGGAAGGTGACTCGATCTCCCACAGGTTGGGACATCGGTGTCAGAACGGTGACGTTGTCATCATCTTCATCACTGGCCCTGTCTTCTCTCAAGCTGCCTTCAAGGCTCTCCATAATAGAATGCCATCGTGACGAGGTGTGTCCCTTTCCTAAAAGCGACGACTCTAATAGGTTGAATTATCTAAAATCATTAAACACATATTCTCGTACGTCACTTTTGACCCACTTATCTACCTCCTCATAATCCCACTTAAATGCCTATTTGCTAATCAACCATGGAGAAACACACACAGAATATATATACTTTTCTTCTGGTCTTATTTATAATTCATTTCTAATACATTTCACAAAGATTAAAAAAAACCTTAGACTTTATTAATTCTCATTTAAAATTTAATAACTTTCTAACTTTATTCCTATTTAATATACATTATACCTCATGTAAACAAAGCCAACACAATAATAAATGAAGGGTAAAATTGTACATCTATATAAAAAAATTTTCTCAGTACTCTGTAAATAGGACTAAAAAATATCTTATCTTTTTGCCTTTTAAATAGGACCAGAGGAGTATTATATAGATATATATATTTAGTTGTCAGTGAGAAAGCCTACGTGCTTAATTACTTAATGATTTAGCTTATGCCATTTAAAAAGTTAGATGAGAGAGCTGCCAGCAAAGGCGGAGGTGATTGCGTGGTCGGAGAAAACAGGAATTGAGATGTTTAGGTATGGAGATCACATCATGGGAATTCAAGGCCACCCTGAGTACACCAAAGACATTCTTCTTCACCTCATCGATCGACTCATCCAACGCAATTTCATCATGGTATGTGTATATCTAAAGATTTATTAGTTGCTGATAGCATGAAATGGTGGGATTTGGGGCGTCCAGTGTTCCTTCTCAACTATCGCTTAATTTTTCTTCACTTTCTAAATTTTTTTTTGGTTTCCTTTAACCATTAGGTTATATATAAAATGGAAAAAGTGATATTTTGATATCTTTTAAGCAAAAAAAAAATGCAGTTTTGTATTTTTTTTAATGATTTCTCAAAGAAAAAAATAAAATTTAAAACTGTATTATTATTTTTTTGCTCGTAAGTTATTAAAATGTCATTCATTTCATTTTATATAGAATCTGATGATTAAAAAAGACAAGAAAAAACATCACCAAAAAAGAAAAACAAAAGAAACAAGGGAAAAAAAAAACATTTGAGAAGTGGTAGAAAATTAAGCGGGACAGATGGAGTAGCTTATGACATCCCAAAATGGTGTCCATGTAGCCGAGCTCACTTAGTGAACAGTGAACAGGGCTTATTATCGTTATATGTGTGTGGGTGTGCGTACCTATGAACCTCTTCGTCCTGTTCTCTCTATCTGTAATCTTCTGGTATTTCAGGTAGAAACTTGTGTTATGTGCACTAATAATAACTCTCACCCATTATCGGTGTTTGATTTGTGATGGTCACAGGAAGCTTATGCGGCTGAGGCGGCGGCGAGTCTGGCTTTGAGGGAGCCGGATAAGGAGGCATGGAGAAGACTCTGCATCAACTTTCTCAAGGGTAGATTATGACAATGCAGTGAGAGAGAGAGAGGTTTTGTATTGAAAGAAGTTGGGTTTAGGAAGAAAAGAGAGTGGAGGAATAAGAAAGCAATGGGGATAGAAGAGGGTTATGTGTAAGGGTTTACTCCATTTTCCTTCTCATTAATCAGTTAAATTCCACTTATAGGAGAAAAGTATGCCTAGTCTATTGATTTTTTTTTTTTTCAGATGGCGATAGAATGCACTAATTTTAGAAATATGCAAAAATAATTACAAGGAAAAGAAAAATTTTCAATTAGGTAGATGCTTAAATCTCCATTAAAGGAGCACTGGGAAACACGCCTTCTTTAAAAAAAAAAAAAATTCTTGTGTGAACTCTTTGACCGGTTGAGTACTATAGAGGCCAACAAGAGAAATTAGTCAGGGGAAAAAGGAAATAAAGGGTAACAAATTATGTAAATATAAAGAAAACAAAAGTCATATTGATTTTAGTGTTTACTATGATTTTTATTATAAAATAAATTAGCTACTTGAGGACTTGAGGCCAAGGAATCACACCTTCCATATTAAAATAAAATATATTATTTTGTTAAACTGTGTTAAAATTACGTGGATACTTTCTTATTTTAAACATATATCAATATCTGAAATAAAAAAGTTGTTAAAATTAATTCTTTTTACTAAAATATAATATATATTAATTTAAATTCATATTTATATTATAGAAAAAGAAAATAATATTTTTATTTTTATAATTATGTAGTTGGGGAAAAAAGGCTTCAACCACGGCATAATTCTTGTCATTGCTTAATTTCCAATAAGATGTAGGAGGAAGGCAAGTTTTCCTTGCCTTTTGATTTGTAATTCAAAGTTTGGTACCTAAAGAACTTCATATACTTGATATTTTTTAAATCAAGTAATATTTGGTTGGATTCAAGCATTTTAAAATCAGGGATAACATCCGAAGATGATTTCTCATATCTATACAGTTCAAAGACTTGCTCTTGTGATTACGTTTCACTTTGTATTATGCATGATAAAAGATTTATGTCTATAATTATATTCAATAATGTATTCATTTTATTTTTTGTTGCAGAATGCAAATGATGAAGATGATAAGAAAAAATCAAGGATTAATCTCATTTCTAATTCCATATTTGATTTAAATATTACTATTTTTAAATGATTGATGAATGATAGATTCAAATGACATGATTATGATTGTTATCATATTTGTGAAAATTTGATTTATAATATCCACATGTGGTATGGATGAACATGAACATGTTATCTTTGTCGAATGTTGCTTATGATAAAATGTTAAGGTGTAATTTTGCCATCAAAATTTTTTATGTAGGAGTTGTGAGTGTTCAAAAATTTTTTGGATCAATATTACTTCAAAAATAATAAAAGATGAGTAATATCGCTTCTGGATATTAAAAATTAATTTTTAACCAATCAATTTTAACTTTTTTAACGGTTAAGGTGACTTTACTCTTTTCTTAATACTTTCAAAATAATATTAATCCAAAAAATCTTCCAGATACTTATATTTCCTACACGAAAACTTTTGGAGTTAAATTGAACTTAAACCTTATGATAAAATAATGCAAAGTTATGCAGGGAGAATTACAATGAGGTCCCAAAAAAAAATACCAACAAGACAAGTGAGTAGTTATTATTTACTATCTAAGAACTTGTTATTGCTGGCTTTTTTATTGTCCAAAGACTTCTTAATAATTATGTTCTTTACTTGGAACTTCAAGTTCTCCTACTAATGTAATATATATATATATATATATATTTATATTTATATAGGTTTAAAGTGGGTTATATGATTTGTATGTATTATATTTAGGTTTTAAAAATTACTGAATATTTTTCATGGGTAAAAACGAAACAAGTAATGTAGATTAATAGGTTGGCCTTTAATCCTACTTCTACCAAACAAGTTGAATGTTATTAACCTCTCTTGATGTTGTCATTTGATCTCTTTAATCTATTTTGGCATTTGTCTTTTCTCGGGTGTGCAATTACTTGAACATTTTTCTCATTTTCTTAATTTTATATATCTTCTTTATTAATAGAAAGCAGTATTGGCTGGGGGATATGGAAAGCAAGATGTAGATATGTTTATGAGAAAATTGAAGTGGATGCCTGAAGTTGGGTAGCAGTGGCTATGACATTAGTGAGAGACTTTATGGATGCTGCAACAAGTGATGTCTGTTGCAGGTCAGGTCCGTTAGTTCTTGTTTTGAAGATTGATTCCCCTGAAATGGTAAGGCCTAAAAGCTTACTCAAAGGTATGCGCCAACATATTAAGGAACATTTATGTTATAACTAAAATGACATTGTAATACTAACGGGGTTGGATCTAACGGAAGAGACTAGTCCCTCACAAAGTAGCGAATCAAGATTTGAATCCCTATTGGGAGAAATGCCTACATTTAGTGCCTGACAGTGCCTCAAATAGAATTGCTTCCCATAAGAGGATACCTATGCCCTAGCAAAAAAAAAAAAATTGTACTCTAATGTCCTAAAAACTCTCTTAATAAATAAGAGATTGTGGACCCAATCACACTTATGACCGTCAAGCCGTTAGTGGCTGCAGCAATGCAGAGGCAAATGCATAGAAAATGCCCAAGTTTTTGTTAAGAGCTAACAGGAGGAAGTGTGAAATTATGAAGACGATGCTGATGAATAAACTTCGATGAGACCTGCCTCTTAATGTTAAAAAAATCTCGCAGAAGATGTACAAGTGTGTTTGTGGGTGAACGGCAACTAGCAGACATGCAGAATATGAAGGGCAATATTTAGGCCGTTGTTAAGGATGGTGGTTAGAAACATTCCGTGCTCTCTCAGCGTATTACCAAGTTCTCATGTTTGCTCCTAATTAGGGGGAAAGGCACAAAATTCCCTGGAGATATTGACCCTGCATGTATGGCAACTAAGAATGGAGATGGCGGCTCACTTGGGCTACAGTGGCTGCAGCAGAAGGAAACAGAACGTAAGCTAGCTCAGCCTGATACACTTCCCAAGACCTGTGCAACGTGCAAGTGAAGCTTGAATGTCTATGGAGGAAAAAGTGGGAGGAAAATAGAGACCAGATAAAGCATCCAAAAGTCGTAAAAAAAAAAAAAATTAGTAGTATTCTTTCCAAACATAAAGCTGACAACATAATCAAAACATTTCCTCAGGAAGCTGCGTGAGCATCACACTCCCTTCATAAAAAGGATGACATGTTTTTTACACTCAAACAGCGGCTGTTTGAATCTCTTCAAAGGTAAAACTGTCCTAGTTGGACTAAACTGGAATATTAGAAAGGAATTGAGCTCCAAGGGTGTCAGTGTGATTTGCTAAACCATCCTGTTACACGAATGAAGCTTATTTAGTTGGCAGAATTAGAGGGGCAATCAAAATGAGCTCAGAAAACACTATTCAAACGAAAGAGCCCATGACAGCTCCATCTATCGTCAATCCTTTTCAGCACTGTATAGATAGGGAAATCAGAATTGTTTCAATGTCAGTTTCCCACGATTAATATCGTTAAACAGAGAAACTTGTTTCGCTCAAGTTCAACATGACAACCATCAAACAGATCCACATATAAAGCAGACCAAATAGACCAATTACGATATCCAAAGATCATAATAGCAATGAATGAATACTGATGGTTCATGCAAAAAGTCTTCTTTCCATCTTCCTCCATAAAAGGCTTTATTTAAGTAAAGCCGACAACCACATATGGAATAGTCTTAACCATCAGAGACAGTCTAGGACAGTGACACTGATGCTGACTCATGGCGGAGATGACTCATTGCAGAAGGGTAAGAGCAGAGGGAAAATAACTCAAGCACTCAATGAGGCTCCAGAGTTCTTCCTGCACTCTGCTAGCATGTCCATGTAGAATTGGCACTTGCTAATGTCATTCCCGTAGCTGTTCAGGCACTGCAAGAAAATAATCACACATCTCTAATGTCAGCAAATATTAGAGATGAAATAATTAATCAACAGCAGGAACAATAAGATTCAAACATGTTTGGCTTAAAAATAGATTGTGAAGCCAATGAAATAATCACACTAGTCCAGTTATTCAGTAAAACAAACTGAAACGTGAAAGATATATGATATACGTGATGACGCCATACTGGTGCAGTCACATGAAATTCATGCAAAGCATGGAAAGCACAATCATGCAACAAACATTTGAAACGCATCTGACATGAGGAACTGCTAAAGACTAAGAACCTTTCACAAAGATCTCGCATGTCTCGTAGAATGTTAATCAGATAGTTATTATTTTCTGTTGCTTAAGATATTTCAATACTAATGGACATATCAAAGCATATAGCATTCGAAACATTAAAAGAATGGGTGAATTTGAGAGAAATCCATCCTGTAAAGAGTTGTTCACTTGCGCAAGTTAAGGTTTGATTTAAGGGTCATAACTCAGATAGCCAGAACAGGAAAGAAATGCATACATCTTGGAAGGCCTTTGTGTGAACACCACAGGCATCGCTACCAAGACTGTTTGCTGTTGGTGCAGGGGCTGCAGCGGCACCCTCAGAGACAACTGTTTCATGTTGAATAGTTCGGGGACCCATCACGGCATCCACAGCCCTGTGCGCTACTGCACTGCCAGTTCCAAAAGCCATGCCTACAACAATTTTTCCCATCCATTAAGCACAAAGAAATATGTTTTCACAGGTCTCATCCCATACGTTAAAATGAAATAATCATATTCACTAAAGTACCCTGAGCAATGGTTGAACCAATGCCACCAAGCAGAGAGCCACCACTGCCACTCTGAGCGGGAGCTGGGGGAGGAGCATGGTGAGCTGCAGTAAGACATAACCAAGGTTAGACAAAAATTAAACCACATAAGTTTCTGGCTGAGTAATATTAATACCATGTCACAACGAAACTCTTTAGAAGGCACATTAGACCTTCATCATTATTTAGATTTAAGAACAGCTTAACTTTGTTGTCAAAACAGTTAATCTTTTCGGAACGTACATTAGAAGCATGGTTCACAGCTTAACTTTGTGAACTGAAACCGAAAAAAATTTGACATTTTAACCATTTATTGCATCATATTCTTATTTACCTGGCTGAGGTGGGGGATTACGAGCCGCTGCTGGACGAGGTGCTGAGCGAGAAGATCTTCCTGCAACGATAATCATATCATAAAGGATCACACAGCTAAACTATGACCTCTCAGCGCAATATACACAAATTATTGATTAGTTAGTTCAGTCATTCAGAAGCTTTTAACCAAGGCAAAATAAATAAATAATCATAATATAATAGCAGCAAACGCTTGGATGACAGAGGACCTAGCTTACATTTCAAATGTTTCCTTAAAAGAAATGTTCTACGAAAACATAGCCGCTTGCAACATCACAGAAAGCAGAGTTGAAACCATAATAACCACAAATGACACTAAAAGAAATGTTCCAAGAAAACACTGCCGTTTGCAACATCACAGACCGCAGAGTTGAAACCATAATAAACACAAAAGACAAAGTCAGGATAAAAATCCGATTAGGGTCAAAGTATTCTCAATAAAGGGGCAACCTAAGCTTTTGCCAACACCCCATAAAAATCTTGCTTAAATAATCATCGACTTACGCAACACGCATCACCAGAAATGAGAGAGCATATGCATCACTGTATTAAAATTAATGGGTTAAAGAAAAATACCTCCCTGGAAACAGTAAACGATTTCCCATTTTTTGGAAAAGACGGAACTAACGCTTCAGCAAAAGCATAAACGTCTAGAGTTCATCAACAACAAAACCTTTCAAGCGAAAAACGTCGAACCCTAAAAATCTCAAATTTCTTCGACAACGAAACAGGAAAATTGAAAAAGCCCTAGATATCATCGAAGAGCTAATCCTATAGATTCCCAATAGACGAATGTCCAGAAGATGAACACGAAATATAAATCGATTAGAGGGCAGCCAGTTACCACTGGAGCTGCGGCGAGGCATGGTTAGAGTATGCGGTTGAGGCGGCGGAAGAGCAGATTGACAGACAAAGAAATCTGAGGAGGAATCACGGAATATGCTGCTGCAGAAATACACACCAACAAACGCTTGGAACGGAAAATTTATAGCCAGCCCCACAATAAAATTATGAGTTGCGGAGTCGAGATTTTAGGGCCCAAAAAAGAGTTCCAGAACCATTCAGACTGTGTTAACGTGTAAGTATATGATTGGTTGATATTAGGTCAATGACGTGGTCAATTTTCAGTTGGGTTGTGATCGGCAAAACAAATTGGATGCATGTGCATAAATTGGAGTATTTGCATTTTATTTTATGATAAGAAAATAAAAACTTAGAAATAATTTTAAAGTTAATTTTTGGAGAAAAATGGCCTATTTCCCTAGAAAATTTAAGAAAAAATAGTTAGAGATTTATATTTAAGCTACACATTTTAGGATAATTATTTTACGAGGTAAAGAAGTTATTTGAGACATAAAATCTTTAAAATGAGCTAACTATTAATTTCTAAAATTAAGGTCTATTTTATTGAAAAATTTAGGAAAAATAGTTAGGAGTTGATTTTTGACTCAAAATTTTTATAAAAATTATTTTATAGGTCAAAGAGTTAATGGAGAAGAAAAATCCACACGAAAAATTATAGAAAAATTAAGGTCTATTTTATTGAAAAATTTAGGAAAAATAGTTAGGAGTTGATTTTTGACTCAAAATTTTTATAAAAATTATTTTATAGGTCAAAGAAGTTAATGGAGAAGAAAAATCCACACGAAAAATTATAGAAATTTCTGGATTTATTCCGGGATTTCAGAAATTTTGAGAAAGGATGAAAGTGAAAACAAGTAAAACATAGAAGGGCAAATTGGTACTTTCCACACGCATACCTTAATTTTTTTTCTGAATGAAAGGGGGAATATTATTGCAAATCAATCTAAATACAAAGTAGAAGTATCAAAATAGAAGACCGCTACCAACAAGGGTTGGTCCAAGTGGTAAGCGGCTTGGTATTGCTTAAACGAGATTTCAAGTTCGAGTCTCAGCGTATGTAGAAATTCTTGTTGGAAGACTCACCCACCATAGCCAAGTGCACGACCCGAGTCGGATCCAGATGTAGTAGGAACAAAACTCCGGTGAACTGGGCGGGCAACCTAAAAAAAATAGAACACCGCTGAGAAAAGAGAGGATAAAAGTTAACATCTTCAAGTTATCCTTAGCCCTGAGTAATAAATAAGAACCATTAAGTGTGGGGTCATGAACGGTATGCAGTAGCGACCACATGCAGACCTTAATATCCTGCCATCACGCCTTCTTCCTCTTCATTTTCCCATCTGAAACTCTGAAAAACAGAGAGAGAATCGAGAGAAAACATGAGAGACCAAGAGGAAGAGGGTGACCGGAGGAAGCTTATCGGAGGAGAATCTCTTACATGCAACACTTGATTCTGACTGAGGTGACTCCCTCGCACCTTCTTCCACCTTCATTTTCTTCGATTGGTGGCCGTACGAGGAATTGATGATGATAATAAATTTGGCTCTAGTGAGAGAAAGTCATGGAACAAGTGAAATAATCCTAGAAGAGGGTAGATTAAAGTTTGTGTAGATGAAATGTGGAGTTGCATGTTGATTTTGTTGTTGGATGTTGCTCTTCTTCTCTGGTTCTTAGTGTCCGAAACAGGGGTTAATGGCTTAGGGAAATGGCTCTGGTTTAATGAGAAAATGAAGAGAAAGTTTGGGTGTGCAGTGCTGGGGATTTAAATTGATATATATAGACACACACACTTGGGGAAGTGTTTGGTTAGTTGGGTGTTTGTTTTGCTTGATTTTCTCTGGTTTGGGGCCTTCGAAACGGAGGTGATTAAAATCTATCTGTCAAAGGAAGATGACTTGGTTTATGAAGTATTCAAATAATGAGTTTGTTGTTGATCTGTGTTCCATTTTGTTCTTGATAATGGCTTTGGGTTTTATGGAATTAGAAAGAGAAGAATGAAGTATTGTATATAAATATATACATGTCATGAGTGTGTACTATTGAATCTAGGATTATTGCATAGGGGAGGTAGTCCGTTGAATTCAAGGAGGAAAAAAAACGGTTGAACCAAGTGGATGTATATTTGTTGGTGTGCGGGCTGATTATGTTTTCAGTTTCAGTGCCTTATTCTATATTAAGATGGACAGAATTTTTTGGGTCTGAAAATGGAAAAGTGATGCCAAAATCTGGGATTTTAATAAGACAAGAAATTGTTGAATTTGGTGGGAACCAAAAATCTGATTGGAGTCTATTGTTTTGTGTTCTCAAATGCTGAATATCTAGGATAAATGATTAAGTCATACTTGGAGATACTAAACTGATAATCTGTGTATTATTATCGAAGCTAGGAAATTTAAAAAAAAAAAAAGAAAAGAAAAGAAAAGAAGAAGAAGAAGAGAAGCTTATCGAGAGCCGTCCAAATTTGAGGGTATAAGGACATCTAGAAGTGTATGACTAGTAATAATGTAGAATTGGCATAAGGAAGGAATATTAAGGATGCTAAATTTAAATTTGGGAACACATAATTATAAATCAGGAAAATATTTCCAGATTAAGTATGTGATAGCTCAAAGCAATATCAAATATTTAGGAAAGTGTCAACTGGTTGTAGTATTGCTGAAAATTTACGTAGACTCAGATAGAGGCTTTTAAATGAAGATTAATTGATTCTTGATGAGGAACTCATTCGTCAAAACTTGGAATCTTAAGCAAGTATTTAAAACTGTTGGAATATGCACTGTTAAGACATTGTTTTAATCTCTTTTTCTGGAGAATAAGCCTGAGGTTAATGGTGAGTGACTAAAGGTCTTTCTATGGTGCTATCTAACTTGAGGATACTAGAATGATTATTTGACCACAATTCTCAAATCTGAGAATAATTCTAGAACCAAAAGATCGAGTTGCCCAGAATGTTGAGGATAATTGAAGAATGATTAATTCAAGTTGAACATACATGTGTGAATCGGGCAAGCTTGTCAAGTAATAGTTGAATTGATTAATTTAAATCAAAAGGTAAAATTAAATTTCATTGAACTAAGTCTAAATAATTAGAGTTAAATACACATATGTCTGTCGGCCAAAGCTTGCTAGTAATGGCAAAACTTATTAATCAATAGTTGGAGTTTGATTAGTTTGGATTCAAATGCTTGAGAATAAATGTCCAAGGGTCATTAAGATTAAACTTACTTGATTAAAAATCAAGTAATTGGGCTTGTAAACATATACATGTATGCATGTATTGAGTGCGAGTGGTTAAGTATTGTAAAGTGATTTGTGGACATTGATATATAAATATATATATTTACTTTTTATTTTCCATGACGACCAATCACTTCATAAAAGTGAAATCGGCATAATGAATGGGACACAACAATTATCCTTAAATGTAATAGTTAAGTTAATATTTTTTACTAGAGATGATCAATCATTAAGTAAGGCTAGAGAATAAAGAAATTGGGAATTAAAGAAAGGTGTTCAATTTCATGGACTGTAGTTGGATCAAATGGTAACCTACCCTTACATATGTGATAGGTTTGAACATTTGCATAAACCCACCAAGGACACAGCATAAAAAGAAGGAAATCAGGTTTGATTTGGGAGCAGGGAGACCCAAGTAGTAGTTTTTTCCTATCTTACACTTGTATATGATTATTGTATGTCTGTTTGTACCATATTGCTATTTTAAAGCATGAGAACATGCAACCTTAATTCTTTGCATGAATTATTTAGCTATGGTCACATGTAGTTGATAGACATAGTGCAGTATCTACCAATTATTTATGCATTATTTATTTAACTTGTCTATATGTCATTGTGTATAAATGTTTAATTGTATTAGTTTGTAAGGTTTTATTTCACATTGGCTTGTTTTGCGTGTTTTATATACTCTGCACATTGGTTTGATGGAAATTACTACTATGGATATTCTTTAGAATCTCACCCTCATTTTCATGACATGGAGCAAAGGCAAATAGCTCGATGAGAAAGAAAATTGTATAAGAAAAGGTTGGTCTAGTTAAAGGGCAGGGATACCTACTATATTTTGTATATATATAATAAAATATTTTGATAAGTTAATATTTATATATGTTATGTGGGCAAGTAACTAGTACTTGCTTTATGTAAATATTATTTTGTATCCTCTATAAAGAGGAGAGCACTGCTGGGCATAGGTAAATGTCGTTGACCGAGATGGTTACTATATTTTAACATAATATTATGAAATTTCACAATTTGAAATCCTTGTAGGTGTTATTAATATAAGTTGGAGGCAAAATCTGCTATGAATCACTTGTCAGATAATCTGAAAGTTCGAGTTATTTAATTAATGAATTCCAATGTATTTACAAGTTCAATTCCTAGATTGGAATTTTATTTTCAAATGATTTATGTTTTGAAACGATAAAAAAAACTTATCCCATTTTTCCACGTCAGAAACCTAGCGTTTAGTAATTCACAGACATTAAAATCACCCTATTAACATATAGAAAGTCAGGTGTTATAATGACACTTGAATATTGAAATCCTTATTTAATCACCTAAATCATGAAAAAAATTTTTTGGGCACATGATTAAATTGAGATTTTGAAATTTGCTGAAAAGACCTAATTGTCCTTTATTTAAAAGAAAAATATCAAGCACCCTTACTAGCCAGGCGATCATCGAAGCCCTGATAACAGTGGCGGCTGCCGAAGTTTAAGTGATTGCTAACTGGCCAATAACCGGTCGTCGAAGTTCTGAAGGCCAGCAACATTTTTTTGAGGATTTGTTTTAAGTCGAGTAATGTGATTAACAAGTTCTTTAAAGCTATTAATAAGTTAAATATAGCAGTTAATAACAGGTTTTTCAAGAAATTCAAAAAGTAGTATTTTTATAATTTCACTAACGCGATTAACAAGTCATGTAACTATATTAACAACTCTCATAACAACAATAACCATGTGATTTGAGAGCTTTTTGCACTTAAAAAGATTATTCATGGTATCATAAATAGGGAATTTTTCAAGTCTTTTAAGGAGGTTAATAAATTTTTTAGTGTTATTAACAAGTTCGGTATAACAATTAATAATAAGTTTTCCAGAAAATTCTAAAAGTGTTATTTTTACAATTTTAGTAATATGATTAACAAGTTATGTAACGATGTTAATAACTCTAATAATGCTATTAACAAAATTTTCTACTCAAGATTGATGTTTTTAATATTAGCTCCCTATAAAGATCATACAACAAATTTTTCCCGTTTATTAAGCAATCATTATAGTTATGAGAGTTATTAATATCATTACATGACTTGTTATGAGAGTTGTTTGTGACGTTATAAGAATTGTTAATATTATTACATGACTTGTTAATCATATTACTAAAGTCATAAAAATGTTACTTTTTGAATTTCCTTGAAAATTGTTATCAAACTTGTTAATAACTTAAAAAAACTTGTTAATGACATTACTAGACTTAAAAAAATTTCCAAAAAAATAGCTGCAGCTGTTGAAGCTCCAACGACTGGTGTCCACCTATACTCTAGTGGCCATTGCCGTTATTGGAGCTTCGGTGACCAGCCGATAGGTGAGGGTACCTAATGGTTTTCTTTGAAAAAAAATTAAAGGGTAATTTGGTTTTTTTAGCAAACTTTAAAATCCTACTTTGGTCATATGTGTTCAAAGAGAAATTTTTATTATTTAAGTGATCAAATAGGGCTTCATATTCAGGTGTCATTTTTCTGTTTTTTCCCCCTTAATATTAGATATGCAGAACTAATTTAATGAAAACAACTACACCGTTATCACTCCCTTTTAGAAGAAAATTTTGATATTTTTATAAGATCATATGACAATTTTAATGAGTATTAAATTTTTATTTATATGCTCATATTTAATAAGGGTAGTTAAAGAATAAAAATTAGAGTAAAATACTCTAACCTTCCCTATATATTAGCTTAATTACATAAATCTTTCCTCTATTTTGAAAACACATAGTTGAGTTCAAACCATTAATTCCGTTAAGAATATTCTGAGAAAATAATCTTTTAATTAAAAAGTATATTGTTGATTTACTCTTGATTATACTAAATCTTTAATTTTGACTAAAATTTTTTTGGATGAGTTTTGCAAATTTTTTCTTCTCGTTTTTATTTAATCAAATATTTATTTTTTAAATTTTTTTGGACAAAAACTTAAATAAATTAATTAATTTAGACCTTATAGATTTGATTAATTTTTTTAAATAAATTTATAAGTAAGCAAATATGTTTATAAATGTTTGTAATGAGAATTTTGTTTGAAAATTGTAAATATTAAATTACGGTATTTATATAATCTCTCAAACTTACGTCATTTATATTGTATGATGAAAATTGCATTTAAAATATTCTTTAGCGATCTAAAAAAAACTAAATAAATAGATTTGAATGGATGTGATGAAAAACTAAAATTATAAAATTTTACAATATAATCGAAATTAATAAATCCTATAACATATTAGAGGTTTGAAAACAGATGTATTAAAATAATTTTTTGTTGTATAAAAAATAGTTTTTAACAAATATAAATGTTTGGCATAAAAATAAATATAAATATTTGAATAATTCTAATGTGAATAGGGGTATTTTAGCCAAAATAAAAGCTCAGCAGTCAAACTTGGAAATGGAATCCCAAATATATACGGAAGGTTTGTGTAATATATACTTTAATTTTAAAGGAGGTCTATATCTGTTTTCAAAATAGAGGGGATATTTCTGTAATCTAGGTAAAGCAGAAGAGTGGTTAGCATATTTTACCCCAAAAATTAATATGATGATTATAAGGGTAGTATGGAAAATCATTTAAATTTTATGAAAAACTTAATACTTTTAATTATTTTATGTTTTATGTGTGAATTAGTTAGCAGTGCTTTATAATAGTAAGCAGAGGAAGTAGGATGGGTGGAACCAAAAAGAATAATTATTAGGGGGTGTTTGGATAAATTCAAACTTCTTTCAAAATCTATTTTCAAAATCAATTTTTTTAGTAAAAGTTATTCTCCAAACCATGATTGTTTGGAAAGATAGCTTCTAAGAAAAAAGTGATCTTAATAAAATGAAAGTGTTTGGATAGTTATTATCAAAAATATTTTTTTTAGATACAAATTATCAAAAAGTACATAAGTTAATTCATAATTACATAAAAGATATATTATAATTTACATTTTCAGTTGAAATAATAAATTTTCTAGTAATTTCTTTTACCAACAAAATAAGTGATATATAAAAAGTATAATTAATTAATTGCTAGTGTGTATATATACTTATAAAATATCAAAATAAATGCAGTTTTAGAAAAATGAATATTTTTTCCAATAAAAAATATTATTATAAACATAAAATGCTGATAGATTATCTAGTTTTGAAAGTTGGAAATATTCTTCCATACTCCCTCATTATTTGTCTACATGTTAGCGACCCCATCCATCTTGAGGTTTGACCGTTTGGCCATTCTGAAGTTTCAAGCCTCCTGACAATCATAATAATTATCCCGGTACTGGTTGTTATCTGAGAAGCGAAATTTTTTCGCTTTTCTCAAAATCAAGGTTTAAGTTTTTCAAAAAATTAGCCTGTTTGGATAGTTTTGGTGGTTTGGGGTCTAAAAATGCTTTTTTATTAAAAATTTGTTTGGATGAAACCAAATCATAGTTTGGAGAATAGTTTCTAGAGAATATATTTTGGGATAATAGATTTTGTAAAAAATAGATTTTGTGAAAAAGTAATTCTCATAAAGTGAGAGTATTGGAATAATTGTTATCAGATATACTTTTTATATGTGCAAATTACTAAAAAGGATATAAGTTAATATGATAATTACATAAAAAATAGATTTTATAATATATTTTAATTTGAAGGAATAAAATTGTTAATAATATAATTTTTACCAACATAATTAATAATATATAAGATAATGTAATTAATAAATAATTAATATGTGTATATATATTTGTAAAATATAAAATTAAATATGTTTATAGAAAAATAATTGAGGGATGTTAAAATCATATTACCGTTAGGATCTACTCTGATAGGTACAAGCATACTCTTCAATTTGAGCCAGAAGTAGAATAGATTCATTTTTTTTCAAACCATTATTTTAAATCCAAAAACCATGATTTACTGATTTTTTCCCTTATTTGGCAAATTTTTTACCCAAATCGTGGTTTAGGTCCTGAAACCATGGTGTCAGGTATTTGCCCAACAGGCCCTTAGTCTTGGCTCAATAAGAAATGACTGAGTACTACACCGGAGGCGCTCCAGGGCCCTTCCGAATACGCCCAACAACCTTATTTTGATGATAATAATATCTGAGTAGTCCTATGTGTGGTATCTATCAAGAGGCTGTTGAAATAGATTGTGTTGCAAATTATTAGACTTGTTGCTTACATTAAAAATAGCTTAATTAAATTACTTTAGATAGACCCATTACATGTTTATATAGTAATGATGAATCCTTTAAACACTCGGATGGCTATTATACATCAACTAAAATAAATACTAAAATTTTTAGGTACAATATGTATTGTACTAAATTGGTATAATATACAAGGATTAAGGTGCAATTTTACCTTGATAATTTTTGCTCAGAAGCTGTGAGTATTTGAAAGTTTTTTTTAGCAGCAATGTCGTCTTGGAAGGGTAAAAATGTAGTAATGTTGTGCCATCATTTAAAAGGAATAATTTTGAGGGAAAATTGCAACAAGTCCCATCTAAGAGAATTAAATACAAAAATGTCTCTTGAAATCATCAAATTATTCTGAAATTCCAAAGGACCTTATTACAAGAGAATCCATTTGTTTATTATCAAATTGCCCTTATCTTTTCTTTAAAGTATGCATTGATAACTGAAAGAGTAGTCATCAACAATTTAAAATATAAGGATTAACAACTATTGCAGCAAATATTGACAACTTATGCATTACCATTTATGATGAGCTAAGAAAATTTGTTGTTAATACTTACTGTGATAATTGTTAATCATTACACCATAAGTTATTAACGACCGCTCTTTTAATTGTCGATATATATTTAAAAAAAACATAAGGGTAATTTAATAATTAAACAAATAAATTTTTTTACAATGAGGTTCTTTAGGACTTCAGAATAATTCAATGATTTTAAGGGACATTTTTTCTATTTAATTCTCTTATATGGGACCTTATATATATTATAATTTTTTCTTAATTTTGACTATTAAATTTGACTTATGTCCCACGTAGCACTGCCACATCAGCACTCTATTTCCGCATAGTCCCTTCCTTTTTTCCCTCTCTCCCCTTTCTCTCTTCTGATGAACCACCGCCCTATTGTTTCTTTCTCTTCTGAGCTATGGATATTTGGAAGTTTTTTAAGAGCAATGTCATTTCAGAAGGGTAAAAAATGTAACAATGCTGCCCACCATTTGAAAAGATAAATTTTAGCTGTTAAATTTGAATTATTTCCCATATGTGACACCATCAGTACTCTATTTCCGCATAGTCCCTTCCTTTTACCCCCCTCCTATCTCTCTCTTCTGATGAAGCACCGCTCGATTGCCTCTCAGTCTTGATTCATTGCTCACGTCCCCACCTTGCTTTCCTCCTTAGGCTCCCCTGTCCTTCTTTCTCGCCCCTCCACGTCTGACTCCCGCCTACTGTAACTTGATTGGCTCACTCTTGATTCATTTTGAAACATAATTATGAATCTGGAAAATAACACCCAAGCCTGAAGGCAGAGTATTCATTCAATGCGTGCGTTATATATACAAATATTGGGCACAGCAAATATTGACAGGCCTGAGATGTCAATAGGAAAATGGTCCTTTTCTTTGGGCATATCAAAGTGGTAGAACAGCGAGTAAACAGCAGCAGGCTGAGGAGTTTGTTGAAGCTTGAACATGGCGAGAAGTTTATCTTCAGAGAATAATTCTTCTCTTTTGATAGATAACTCCTCTTTCATCATCATCCACGTCTTTCCTTTCGTGTGGCATCAGCATGTCGATTTCATTTAAGAAGAAGCCGAGTTTGCTGTGGGGAGGTGGGAATCAACAAAAAGGCGAGAGAGATTGATAGGGAAGCCCGAGGAGGGAAGCGTGGCATGGGTGTGAGAAGAATCAAGAATGAGAGGTAATTGGTGGTTCATCGAGAGAGAGAGAGAGGGGGGGGGGAAGGAAGGGCTACGTGGAAATAGAGTGTTGACGTGGCAGTGCCACATGGGATGTAAGTCAAATTCAATGGTCAAAATTAACCCTTTTAAAGAGTGGAGCAACATTGCTACATTTTTTCCGGCGCGGCATTGCTCCTAGAAGAATTTCTAGATATCCACAGCTCCTAAATGAAAACTCCCAGGGATAGAATTGCACTTTAACCCTAATAGACAAGCTAAAATTCCCCATACAAAACTCTTGCTCTATTCTTAAGCTTGACGGACAAGAAAAGATTAATGAGGAAAACAATAAAACATCCCCCCAAGCTCTAGCTATCTATGCTCCACAAACTCTTCGTTGTTGTATCAGTAACTGATGCTAGTTAGAGCAGCAAACTGAGACTCCTCATGTTTAATTGAATTGATGTTAATGTTTTTTTTTTTCATTTCTCAAGTTTTGAATGCTTGCATGAATGAGAAAAAAATAAGACATAAAAAATAAGCCCAGTAACCGTTGTCATGGAAGGAGAGGGATTCCATTCTTCAAAAACTTTATAATTCGAATGATCTATACTCTCTGAAACCCAAAAAATTACAAAATATAATGCTCACATTTGCTCGTTCCTTACAAAAAATAGAAAATCGTTTTAAACTGTATAATTTATCTCGTAAATTTATTCAACGTTTCGAATTATAATTCTTTTTCTTAAATGGAAAAAAATGAATGAAATAAAATTTAAATAGAAAAATACAATTGTAAGGAATAAAATGTGAGAAAAGGGAAAATAAATCAAGACATAAAAACATGGAGACTTCATATATTAATATAACAGACATATAAATTATTGCCGTTTAAGAAACAACATGTTTCATAACAAAATAAACCAAAGGATAAAAGAAACAGTAACTAAAACTTTCATAGAAAGATTATTTAACCAGGGGTGCATCTCTAACATTTTACATAAATATGACCTTGTCTTTTTCAATGAGACCACAACATCAGTCATCATAATTCGTCCTTCAGGTAATTCAGTGCAACAACTTAATGCTAACTCAAAAATTGATGATATATGTGGTAATATATTGCTGACATTTGGATTTCCTTCATGTAGCAAATTGACATCAAGAATATTGATAATTGAGTGTGGTGTTGATTTGCTAACCCAATCTTTCAAATCAAAATCTTCAATAAACATTTCATCAGTTGGTTTCTTCCTTGTAAACATCTCTATTAGCATGATACCATAGCTATATACATCTCCTTTGAAAGAAACCACTCCTTTTGATGCATACTCTGTATATCAAAAGAGAATATAAGGTTTGCAATTAAATATTTTTTTCACATAGCTAATAAAAATCTTCGCGTATATGAATAGAATATATATATACATATATCAATGATCAAATAGTAAAAAATTTTACATAGAATAAAAAACGACATAATTAAACTAAAATATCATTACTAAACTCACTACAAAAAAACAGCGGATTAGCGACGGAATTAGCAACGGAATGAAATTCCGTCGCTAATTTCTGACGGAATTGCGACGGACTTGCCACGGAATTTAGCGATGGAATAATTCCGTCGCAAATTCCATCGCTAAATGACGAATACTGACGGAATTTGAGACGGAATGTTTCCGTTGCTAAATTCCGTGGCAAGTCCGTCGCAATTCCTTTAGAAAAATTAGCGACGGAATTTCCGTCGCAAATCTGTGGGTAATTTGCAAAAGAGGTGGGGTTAGCCTATTCCAACTTTGCGACGGAATTTCTGACGGAAAAAATTTCCGTGGCTAAATTCCGTCAGAATTCTGTCGCTAAATGACGAATACTGAAGGAATTTGGGACGGAATGTTTCCGTCGCTAAATTCCGTGGCAAGTCCATCGGAAAAATTAGCGACGGAATTTCCGTCGCAATTCCATCGCAATTCCGTCGCAAATCCATCGCAAATCCGTGGGTAATTTGTAGAAGAGGTGGGGTTAGCCTATTCCAACTTTGCGACAGAATTTCTGACGGAAAAAATATCTGTGGCTAAATTTCGTCAGAAATCCGTTGCTAATTGTGTTGCTAACGCAAAATTTATGATTTTTTTTTTGCTAGCAAAATTTATGTAATTTTTAATTTTCTTATAATATTTGAATAATTTATGTAATATATAAAAATATGATGATTGATACATATTTTTCATAAGAAAATAAAGGTTAATCAATCTCATTGTTGGAGCAAGTTTTTGACGTGAAATATTTTTTGAACTTATGAAGTTAAATTAAAAGATATGAATATAGTTCCTAAGAATTTGATATGATTATATTGTCTTGTTAAGATATGAATATCTTTTTTGTTGGGTTGCTTCTCTTTCTCTTCCTACATCATCATGGAGTAAGTTTTAGTTAGTTAGATACAATAGAGATATGTGGAAAATGTAAAGATATGTTGAACTTTTATCTAATTGATAACTTATTTAACAACATATTTAATTATTAGCTTGTTTTCATTGAATCAATAATGGTGCCATGTACTTTAGGACTAAACAATAAACACAATAACTAAGTCAACCTAGTCCAATTTGCCTACATGCTTGATGTATATATCCAGTAGGTTGGGTTAGCTTGTTTAACATAAGTACTCAAACTGACCTAGAGTATTATATATAATCACTAACATATCTATATATACATATATCCCTATTCTCATTTGTGTCTTGGAGTAATAGTATATTATAAATATGTATATTTAAAATAAGTAATATAAAAGGACGGTAAAGTATAAAAAGAGAATCATTATTTTGAATTTATGACATAATAAATAGAAATATTTTGAAATTCTTTATAGTTATCTTGAAATTAGAAACTAGTTGGAAAATTGATTACGGACAACGAAGTATATAATAATTAGAAAAATCTGATTAAATGTAAAAATTATGCGTATATTTGTGTATATGTCTTGAATTTTTAATACAATAATTAGAAATATTTTATGTATGTTTAAGATAAATAAAAGGATGGTAAAGTATAAAAAAGAAAATTAATATCTTAAATTTCTAAGACAATAATTAGAAATATTTTGAAATTCTTTATAGTTATCTTGAAATTAGAAACTACTACAAAAATTGATTAGGGATGACAAAGTATACAATAATTAGAAAAATCTGATTAAATGTGAAAATTATGCATATTTGTGTATAAATCTTGAATTTCTAAGACAATAATTAGGAATATTTTATACATATTTAAGATAAATAAAGGGATGGTAAAGTATAAAAAGGAGAATCAATATCTTAAATTTCCAAGACAATAATTAGAAATACTTTGAATTTGTCATCCTGAAATTAGAAAATATTTAGAAAATTAATTAGAGATGATAAAATATATCTAAGATAATAATTAGAAAAATCCGATTAGATATTAAAATATATTGAATTTCTGTTAAGTTCTCGTAAAAGCTAGGTTTAAATTAAATAACTAATATATGTTTATATTATTTATAACATTTTCCTTTTCTCATGGTATTATTATTATTTGATATAGTATTATTACTATTTAGATACTTGGTTATGTATTTTTTTTCTAACTATTATATACTCAGAGGAAGAAATTGGTGATTGAAAAAAAAGGAGGGAAGCTTTTTGCCAAAAAAAGGAGCGAAATAAAATTTTTCATTTTTCCCTCATTCTCCACGGCGCTTTCAACTTGAAGCCCTAGCCCCAAAATCAACTCACTCTCACTTTCTCCGCATTGCACCCTCTGCCTCTGTTGTTCACCGTCAACTGCACTCAGTTTGCTCTGGTTCTCGGTCTTGCATCATCGGTGGTGGCTCTCGGCACTATTCCCATCATAGACCCACCTCAATGATCCACGCTATCTGCCCTCAATTTCGGTTAGTTGATTATGCTCTTGGCCTCTCCTCTCTTTTTCGTCCCGATCCTTTTCTTTCTCAGACTCTCTTTTCTTCCTTATCCTAATCCCTCTCTTTCTCTTGAAGTGAATAGGTTTAGATTGCAAAATTATTCATTTGGGTTTTGCTGACAGGCTTTGGATTCGTTAATTTGTCCCACAGGTACAAAATACACATTTTACTAGTAGAATTCACATATGTTCAGTAGCAGCATCAATTTTTTTTTCCTACTCTTTCGCTTCTGTACTTGTACATGGATTGAGAAGAAAGTTTGCCTTGTCATTTTGCCTTATGCCGGTCTGTGCAATTTTTTTCGGATTTTTAGACTACTATATAGTTCATGGACAGTGCGTTGCTTTTATGTTTTCTCTCATGGGATTTGCATTTTTGGTTACTTTTCTGTGCATATCAGTCTTGTTTTTATTGCATCTTGATCCTCATTCATTTGCATAGCAAGGTTCTATCGCCTTAATGTAGGATTTTTGGTATGTTTAGCAATTAATGAGCTTAAGGATTGTTCTTGGCTCCGTTGGATATTTTTTCTCATAATGGCTGCTCAAAAGCTTAAGTCATAAAGTTTTTTGATTAGTACGTTGGTATGTAAAGGCATTTGTCAAAGGAATTATGAATGTAGTTGGTGCTTGAACGTTGTGATGATTATTGAACTCAAAATAGTATTGGACTGTTATGGTAATTATTGCTGCTTGATTCCTTTTTTCTTTCCTCCAATGTCCTGATCGAACAACCAACCTGAATGATAGAAAGTTGACTCTCATATAATCTGCTGCAATTATTTCACCAATGTTTGCCCTATAGTGAATGTTTATGCTGCTTATAATCCATCCCACTTTTAAAACTAGATCAAGGAACGAATATTTATGAAATAACCTGAGAAATTAGATAATTCTTAATTGACATAAAAAATTCAACTCGTTTAATTGAGATTCCTTAAGAAAATTGCAAACTAACATCCCCGAATTGTCATTCAAGTTTTATGCTCTTGTTTAAATCAAAGTTCAATGACATCTCACTTAAACTCCAAATTAAACTTAAGCTACAATTAATCCTGGAATTTTAACAAACAGAGAAAATCAATCAATTTCCTCCTTTAATTTTCCTCTCAAACTTCCAATCAATCGAATAAAGGCTTATGACCTCTCAATATTTCAAGAAAAGTAGCAAAGTAAACATATTCCAAATCTGAAAAATATAAACTTGCACAAATTAAATCTTAACAGAGAGGAATTGTTGAAACTGTCAAATCTGAAATTTCAAAAGTCTACTAGTTCAAGTTATAAATCTATAGTCTCCATCATCAATCTTCAATTTATGCCCCAAAACATGCACAAGATAAGATAATAATCAATAGCCACGTGTAAAAATATTAAATGAAGATTTAATAATAAATTTTTAAGATTTAATCAATTAATTTTCATTAAGTGTAAAATGGCTAATAAAATAAAATAATTATTTTTTCTCAGCATGAGATGATAGATTTCCTTAAAATTGCGATAATTGGTTTTGCTATCTAATTATTCTATAATTATTTGGTTTATATACTTTTATGCATTATTCAAACTTTGTCAAATAACACTGCTTTATTATAGGATGATTATATGAGGCGGAAGGCATCCATGAATTCTGATGCAACTTCTCAAAGTGTGCAATCAAATGATCTTGAAGACATTAATATATGGTTTGAGGTTACTGGTGGTAAAAATAAGAAGGGCCGCTTGTATGGGTTAGGATCTGAGGGTAAAGACATTGGCTCTTCCTCTCATGTGTCTTCTTCTTCTATCAACAACACAGGACTCCATCCAGAATTTGAGTCCGAATTGCAAAATAGGGTACAAGAGCTTAGGCAACAGAATCAAGAGATTATGCAACAGAATCGGGAGATTCGCCAAGAGAATCAAGAGATTTGCCAGGAGAATCAAAATCTTAAAGATACAATCTTGTCCAGGCTCAAGGAACTTGAGAACAAAATATCCTGGCCATCTGACCAAGATAGTGCAGGAAATGACTGTTGAGACATTAGTTGTGTCTATTTATATTTATAGAATAGACTTCTGATATTTCTTTTTTATTCAGTTGTTATGTTTTTAAATTTTAGACAGTTTATTGTACTTCATATTATCTTTAATTCATGTTGGTTTTTATAAAAAAATTTGATTTGATTAACATTTTAAAAATTTATTCCTGTCCCTATAAATTATTTATAGAAAAAGCTGCCAAAAACAAATTTTTGACGAAAAGAAAACGTTGGCAAAAAAAAATTAAATTTCTGACGGATTTGTGACGAAAATTCCATCGCAAATCCGTCGTACATGACAGATTTGCGACGGAAAATTTCGTCGCAAATCTATAAAATTTCTGACGCAAAGTAGCAACGGAATATTCCGTCGCAAATCCGTCGCAATTTTTGTGACGGAATTTCCGTCACAAATCCGTTGCAAAGTTTGTGACGGAATTTCCGTCGCTACTTCGTCTTAGAGTTGGAATGCACTATCCCGATATTTGTGATGAAATATCATATTTTTGCGACGGAATTTTTCATCGCAAATCAACGACGGAATCTCATAATCCGTCGCAAATTAATTAGCGACAGAAGTTTTAGTGACGAAATTATTTCCGTCGCTAATTTCGTCGCTAATTTCCCTCGCAAAACATTTTATTGTCTGTTTTTTTGTAGTGACTATTACCTGGTGCCATGT
The DNA here is from genome assembly GCF_004799145.2 of Neltuma alba. Taxonomy (NCBI): domain Eukaryota; kingdom Viridiplantae; phylum Streptophyta; class Magnoliopsida; order Fabales; family Fabaceae; genus Neltuma; species Neltuma alba. The sequence continues at coordinate 54,981 of NW_021637704.1, forward strand.
AACCAACTGTAGCCAATGTTGTTGTGTAAGTTTCCAACTGTCTTTCACCTAATAGTTTAGCTATACCAAAATCACTAAGATGAGCCACCATATCTTCATTAAACAAAACATTGCTTGGTTTTATGTCACAATAAACAATTGGAGTAGAAGTACCGTGATGAAGATACTCTAATGCAATTGCTACATCAACCATTATATTCAACCTTTGTAGGATATCCAAACAGTAGTTATGAGAGTACAACCATCTATCAAGACTTCCATTTGACATGAATTCCATTATTAGACACTTGAAATCATTATTTGAGCAACAACTAATAATCTTAATGAGATTGCGATGGCGTAAATTGCACATGGCATCACATTCAATATCAAAACTTCTCAATGCTTTTTCCATGTCTGTGTTAAATACTTTGATAGCAACTACCTTTTCATTTGGAAGAATTGCTTTGTACACTGATCCAAAACTTCCAGAGCCAAGAAGATTGCTCTCATCAAATCCATTTGTACCCTGTAGAATCTCACAATGGGATATCCTAGTTGGTCCATCCAAATTTGTTAAATCCCTTTTGGTTGTATAGTTAGCATCATCTCTATTTTGCTTTAGAAAGATAATGCCTGTAACAACCAAAATGAAAAACACGATTGGCACTAAGCATTTTATTACTAGTATCACTTTATTTGACATGTGCTTGTTTCCTCTCCTACATGGTTGGACTTGTAGTTGGAATTTTCCACAAAGATCTTTATTCATTATAAAAGATTGAGCAGTAAAATTTTGAAAAGGACCACCATTTGGAATTTCTCCATCCAGTAAATTATAGGAAAGATCAATAGATTTAAGATAGAGTAGTGACTCTAAAGACTTTGGAATCACACCAGACAAATAATTATGGGAAAGATCTATTGACTCAATACTTATCATGCTGCTTAGTGATTCAGGTATAGGCCCTTGTAATTTGTTGTGAGCCAAAGATAGGTTTTGTAAAGTCTGCAACCCACCCATAGTTGTAGGGATGCTTCCTAAAATTTGGTTTCTTGACAAATCCAGTAGTGTAATTACTCTTAAGTTTGATATCTCTGGTGAAATTATACCACTCAATGCATTTGAGGATATATCTAAAATCAATATATCTTTGAGACTCCAAAGAGAAGATGGTATATGAGAAACAAATTTGTTAGAGCTAAAATTCAACTTTTGCAGAGAAGTATTCCCAAGGCATCCTAGAATTGTTCCCGAAAACATGTCGTTGGCAAGATTCAACTCACTTAGCCTTTTGAGTTGGCAAAGGTCATTTACAATGGACCCTTGTAATTTGTTGTTGCTAAGACTTAAGCCTTGAAGGCTATGTAATTTGCCAAATGTATACGGAATCAACCCAGTCAATTCATTCCCATCCAAAGCTAAGTCAAGCAAGTTTGTTAAATTTCCAATTACATTGGGTATAGCTTTGGTAAATGTATTCAATGGTAAACGCAACCTAATAAGCTGAGAAGCATTTGATATGCTGTTTGGAATTTGTCCAGTTAGTTCATTTCCTTCCAGCACTAAATTCTTCAAGTTAGGGAGGCCAATTCCTAAATATGATGGGAGAAGGCCAGAGAGGAAGTTGCTCCCAAGGTTTAACAGTGTCAGTGTTGAAATGTTGAATATGTTGAAAGGAATAGGTCCTTTGAAATGATTAGAAGATAAGTCTAATCTATCAAGTTTATCAAGACTGCCTATCCCTTTGGGTAGAAAACCTGGACAAAAAAATTAATGGATGAATGAAACATGTGGGCATATTATATGCGGCATGGAGGATGAATGAAACATGTGGGCGCATTATATGCGATATGGAGCTTTTTCATTGATCAAGCTATAACCAAAAAAAAAAAAAAACTTCACGTCTTATTAATTCCAAAAACTACAATATTAGAAAGCGAAAAACCGAATTTCTTATAACATCAAATTGCATACCTTCTATTGAGTCTGTTAAGTTTGACTACTGTATAAATTTTTTGTGCATTGCCAATTAATCATGTGTGGCATACTTTCTAATATTTTTGGTACATTTTTTTTAGCAAAATATTTTTGGTACAGTGGAGCTGAGAAATTACGAAGTATACTTTTCTCAACGGATTAAAAAATAGGTCCCACATCATACATTGCATACATGTCTCCCTCTTGTTAACGTTGTTTACTTATTTTATTTTCATATTTAATAATTACTCAAAAGTTATTATATGGAAAAAAAAATTTACTGTAAAAGCTTTATTGATTTTACATAGAATTGAGCATATAGATGCAATCAAAAAAAAAGAAAAAGAATCGAGCATATAGAACACTTTCTCTTTACACCCAAATGAATTTAAATTTAATTGATGTGATTTAATTATTTGACAAACTATTAAAAACATCCTGTATTCTCATTCTTCAGTTTGAGCTTAAATTTCGTTAGAGAAGTCATTTTTACAGATGCATTTAAACTTTTTTTAATTTTATATATTTTAATTTTTTATACATATTGAAATGTTTTTTTTATTGTACATTGTTTTAATTCCTACGTTATAATTTTCGAAAAATAATATTAAATATAATTTTAATTTCATTTAAAAAATATATAGTTTTTGCAATTTATTTATATAATAAATAAGAAAAAACAACTTTAACCTCGTAGGAATTTTAATATTATTTTAATATTAAGAGGAGAGGAAAAAAATATAAAATTAAGTTAATTGAGAGACAGATGAAATCTTTCAAAAAAAATGTATTGGCATGACACATGGGGGCCATTCTGTATGGTTTGAAGTTTTTTCATCAAATAATATATTAGAGGATATAATTTCTCTTTTTCATGAGTTCCATCTGCTATATGAATGAAATGAAAGAAAAAAAATTTTATTTCAGAAAAAATATTAAAAAGAAAAAAAACACACAAGTAAATGCATACTTGTAAATGAGTTACCACCCAAATATAATTCTTTCAAAGCTATGCCTTTGTTTATTGATTGCCTATGGCATTAAATTACTTATTCGGCATTTTATCCCTCTAGGAAATTATTGTGTGAAAAGCTTTAACTTGAAAAGCTTTATTTAGTTTCACAACGTGCAGAACAGTTCTTCTATTTGTTGAACAATTAACATATCTCATGTTATTGTTCATCAGTTTGAGTTACATTTAAATTTTTATTCAATTTCTATTGTTATAATTTGTAATTGATTTTTATATCTATTTAAAAAATATTTTGTTTATTTCAAATTTTTAATTCATATGCTGTGATTTTTTTAGAAAAATATGAATATAAATTTAATTTTAATTAAACGATAGAGCTGTTACCGTGTGTTTGCGCGTGTAGAAAAGAAGAAATTATCATATATGATGCAGAAATTATCAAATATTGTTAAAAATGTATGTTTAAGAATAATCCTAAAACTTACGTTAAATATGTTAAAAAGAATTCAACCGAAAGAGTAAAACGTGGTGAAATGACTAGTATTTCTTTTGAAAAATAAAAGTTTTTGTACTGTAATTATTGAATAAGTATTTAATTTGAAATGAACGAATTTGAAAAATAAAAAATTGAAAAAGAAGCATAACAGATGAAAAAATGTACGCTACAATAGAGAGGAAAAAATATAAAATTAAAGTTGCCTGGAAGCAGATAAAACCTTTAAAGAAAAAAAAAGTAGCGGCATATAATAAGTATGTATGTTGCATTTAAATTTGGTTGAACAAGCATTTTATGAGTTGCATTTATTGTATGATTTGTAACTGACCTTTTGTACATATCTAAATAATTTTTTTTATTGGACATTTTTTAATTGCTACGTTGTAATGTTTTTAAAATAATATAATTTTAATTTCAGTTAAACAATGTTGAATTGTTACAATTTGTATATATAATAAATAAGTAAAACCGACTCCAAACTCATCTGTATTTTAATATTATTTAAATATTAAGATGAGAGAAAAAAATAAAATTAAAGTAATTAAGAGACACAAAAAAATCTTGATAAAAAAGAATTGTATGGTTTGGAGTTTTGTTGTCAAAGAGTATATGTGAGAATTTCATTTTTTTTGTTACAAATTTCACAGCATCCATCTGTTCATGATTAGGATTTTTGAGAAAAACAAAATCTCATTTTGGAGAAACATATTAAAAAGAAAAAAAAAAACACTCAAGTAAGTGCATACTTGTAAATGAGTTACCATCCAAATATAATTCTTTCAAAGATGTGCAATTGCTTATTGATTGTGGAATACCTCCCTCTAATTGATGACCATAAACATCAAAGGCCTCAAGTAAAGGGAGATGATGACACATTTCTTCAGGCATATTACCCTTTAAATGATTCATGCCAAAGGCCACATATGTCAAAGAAGGCATGTTCCAAAGAAATCAAAGAATTCCACCTATAAATAAATATAAAATATTTGTTAATTGCTTGGGAGAATGGCAAGCATGTTCCTAATAAATTCGTCCGTACACAAGCATATAAATAATACAAGGAATTTTGGTAATTAGATGCTTAAAATTAATAGAAAATAATTTATTTTTTGTTGGACTATACTCCCTCCGTTCCTTATTATAAGAGACATTTGATACTTATGGCATGTTCCTATATATAAGAGACACTTACAAGTTGTCTCTACCTTTTTGTTGATTTACTATTTTACCCATATTTATTATCTCCAACTCACACTCTCTCTCCCTCCCATTTCTCTTTCTTTTAATAATTTAATTGTTCTCTTTCATGCTCTCTCTCCTTATTAATGAGGGCATTTTTGGAAAAAAAATTATACTTTTTACACATTAATTATTCTTAACTAATTTTAACTGTTTTTTTTATCAACGTATTTCGGTTATTTGTCTCTTATAATAAGAAACGGAGGGAGTAGTTTAAAGGGACTCTTCCCATATTAATGACCAATTAGATGTTAAATTTCTTTCAAAGAAGAATTGCTGAAGATTAGAGACTATGGAATTAATCTCACCTAATCTAAATTGAACATCCAAATTATTTATATTTTGTATTATAGTTATTGAAGTATTTAAAAAGTTTCTAACTTTAAAATCTGATGATGAATCCATCATAGGCAACAAAAAAAAAAGGCTGAAATTTTAGTTTTTCTTTAAGGAATTAAAAGCGCTTTTAGTTACACATTTTGGAGATAAAGCATAAAATTAAGGATGAAATTTCACATGTTTCAATATAAAAGTGGACAAGATACAAGTTATGTATATGTTGACGAGAGAATTGGAAGTATTAAAAATCTTTTCAAATACAAATCCTTTCATCAAATATAAACAAACATTATATTGATAGCGAACACATTTATTCTAATGATCAAAAATTATATTTTATTTCTCTTTTTAAAGACATTTTTGCTAGGATTTTTACAGGGCTTCCCTAATTTTTTTAATGATCCAAAATTATATTTTATTTCTCTTTTCAAGGATTTCTATTATGACTGCAAACTTTTTAGTAAGCTTCTCATGATTTTTTAACATGGATGAAAGAAATGAAAAGCAAAATCTCACTTTAAAATTATTTTTCATTCGAGAGATGAAAACAAAAACAAAAATACACAATATGGTCTAAGACAATTATATAATTAAAATTCTTACCCTGCAAATTGTTGTAGCGAAGATCAAGGAGTTGGAGGTTTGTCAAATTTCCAATCTCACTTGAAATGATTCCTGGATAAATTATATATGGTAAAGTCATTTTATTGATCAAAGTATATTAATGATGTGGTAGATTAAGGCTAAAATTAAAAAAAAAAAAGTTTTTCACATTTTAAATATATCAAGTGGTCCCATCAGCTCATGATCTTACCTTTTCTTTATTTTGGCATTGTAATATTGTTTGCATATAATATACATAAATAAAAAAGAAACTTCACATGTCTTACGCATTAATTTCAAAAACTTGAACATTTGTGCTATACTGATTAATCCATGCATAAGTATTAAAAAGGAAACAGGCAAATTTCCTCTAACCATCAAAGTTCTTACCTTTTAATATTGCAAATGAGTACATTAAGTTTAACTATATAACTTTTATGCATTGCCAATTAATCATGTACGGTATAAAACATTAGACTACTTTTTCAGCAATTTATCTCTGATGAAGGAATTTGTTTTGTGCAGTTTCAGTGAGAAATTATTAAGTGAGAAATTGATTCAAGCCAGAATTTCTCTAAAAATACCTAACAAACTGTTAAAAGACAAATGAGCTAAGGAATTATATGGATCCAAAGTAATACTACTATTACTTTGGATCCACCCCTTTTTTTGGCCTATAAAATGACAAAATTGCTCTTAGACCCACCCCCTTTTTTGGCCTAATAGACCGAACCCCTTTGATTGATGCTGATGACTAGCGTTAGCCGAGCATCGCTTGGTTAGACAACAGCTATAAATACCCCCTCCCCTTTCTTAAATTAACACAACTCAACCACTCATTGTTTTCGAGAGTTAGTGAGTGTGTAACAAATTAGAAAATTTTTAACTTTTATAACATGATTGACAAGTCATGTAACAATATTAATAAGTTTGGTAACATAATTAAAAACATGTTTTTTGCAAGAAATTGTGAAAGTGAGATTTGTTTTTTCAACTTCAATAACATGGTTAACAACTTTTGTATTGATATTAACAACTCCACTGTGTCATTTACCATGGGATCTCAGAGGTATTTTGATTTTGAAATTTTTTTTAATATCTAATAAATTGGGAACTTTTTAACTTTTATAATGTCATTGGCGAGTCATATAATAATACTAACAAATTTGATAATGCAATTAATTACCTGTTTTTTAAGGAAAGTATGAAAGTGAGATTTTTTTCAACTTTAGTAACACAATTAACAACTCTTGTAATAATATTAACAATTCTAATAACACCATTCAGCACCGGATCTGAGAGATATTTGAACTTTGAGAGATTTATGAGTTTCAAATAAATTGAGAATTTTTCAACTTCTTTAATATGGTTGACAATTCAGGTAACGACAGTAACAAGTTTGCTAACACAATTAACAACCTATATTCAAAATATTTTCATAAAATAAGTATAAATCATATAATAGCAATGTAGTCATTTTAGCCAATTTCAAAATGCTTATTTGGTCATGTGTGACTCAAATGGAATTTCTCTTATTGAGGTGACTATTTGAGGTTTTCAAAATTTAAGTATCATTTTATTGTGATTTTCCCTAATAAATTTCTTAGTTCCAAAAAATAAATAGTATACTGGAAATTTTATTATTAAAGTCAATAATATTAATAATTTAACGACCAATGTTAGAATCGCTTGGTTTAATTTTAAAAAAAAAAGACTTCTCTCTGTATTTTTAATATTAATTAAAAAAGACAAATTGGTGCTTGAATCAATCAAAACCTCTTTTGGAACACTCTGTTGGAAACTCTGGGATAATATAAACAAGTGCATTTTTCTTAATGACTCTCTCACCTCTGAGAACATTATTTTTACTGTCTGTACTCTGTACTATCGCAACTCACACCATAAACGCTGGGGCCCTTCTTAGAGCTATTGAACCGGCGGGTTAGATGGTGGCTTTTGCAATTCTCTGTACATAATTGTTTAATATATTCTCCTTTCACTTAAAAAAAAAAACAATCAAAACGTCTCTAAAACCTATTATTTTAGGAACAGGCCTCTAATATCACTTCTGACCAGGCTTATCATTGTTATTAATTAATCTATTGATCCGTTAAACCAGAAAAGTTTTATAAAGTTCGATAAATCCACAAGTAATTTGACCAATTTTATTCCCATCTTTCAAATTATTGGTACAAAGCAACATTATTTTTAAGATTGACACGATATATTTTTTTTCATATACTAATATACCCCAAAAAAAGTTATGTTCACACGTCACAAGCATTTTTTCTTAGGCACTGGAATCTTTCTATTTGAGACAATCCTATTTGAGGCACATCACAAGCTTGTAGTTTTTTTCTTTCCCCAACTAAGGATAGATATCCTCCTTATTAAGACAATTTTATTCGAGGAACTGTTAAGTATTAATATGAGTACTTCTCCTAACCGGACTTCAACCCTTAGCTCATTACGTTATAAGAGATTGGCCCATTTTTCTAAACTCAACCCCATTGGAAGTTTGTAGTTGTATTTTTTTTTGGTAATGTTTGTAGTTGTATTTGTAGGATGAGGTGAGTGAACATAACTTTATAATTGGGCTGTGAGCCCAGATAGTTCTGTCATGAGCTAAGCACCCGCTGTGATGGGCTTGAAAAGAAATTTCACAAATTTTTGCCCTCACCCTCACATGTATGTATAATTTAAAAGTATAGCCTTAATCAGTCATGCTATTTGATAAACTAGTTATAAACAACGTTGTTCATTTATCAAACTTCACATGACACACTTCATCAATCCTTGAGTGCTAAAAATACATAATCCTTTGTTAGACGGATGAGGGCAGTAATATCAGCTGAATATGCGAGCCCAACCTATCAAAAATCAGGGAAGTTTGGGTCGGCATTTTGCCAACCCAACCTGCCATGACTTATACATGCGACTGGCTAACTTGCCAACCCATGAGGTTAGTTTTGTACTTAACTTAAGCATATCCTTATTTTACTCTAGGAACTTGATTTTATGCTTGATGATTTTTTCCCATTTTTTATTGATTTATCATCTTATATTGATAGGATAATTATGTAAAATACATTATATGTTTATATTTCTAGATTTTGGGGTCAATTTGATTATACAATTATTACTGTAATTTTTATATTTCATATTTTTACTATAATTTATGGGGTTAATTTTCATTTTCCAAATACATTGATAGGCTTACTATTGTAAATATCTGACATCTCCCTCTCCAACTAACCAGATTGCATGGATGAAAAGGGTGTCATATATATTTGTGTTTAGCTTTATGTGACTATTCCAGATTAATTCATGCAAAGCTCTGTGAATTACTTTTTACATAGGAAGACGGAAAAAAAAATATAGAATTCAAGCAAGTGTTATCTTTTCGAATCTTAACGATTGTATGGGCAAAATGAAAATCTAAGGATTTAGATTGAATATTTACACTACAAAAAAATTGACTTTCAATGGCGACAAAAGTCACCGCTGAAAGTATAAAAGTCGCCGCTGAAAGTTTTCAGCGACGACTTAAAAAGTCGTTGCCGTAACAGCTGTGGCTGAAAACTTTCAGTGGCGACTAAAAAGGTTGCCGCTGAAAAAGTCTTTTAGCGGCGACAAGAATGTCGTCGTCGAAAGTGTTTTCAGCTGTGACTTTGTTGTCGTCGCTGAAAGTAATACCTAAGAAGAATTGGCTTTACCAACACCACGTCATCACCGCCGGCACCATGTCATCGTTGCCGGCCGCCACGTCATCGTCATCAGCGGCCATATCATCACCGCTGACCGCCACATCATCACTAGCCACCTCCACGTCATTGCCACATCACTCCTCCTCGCCACGTCATCGTCCAAATATTTTTACCTTAAATGTGTCTTCTTCAAGGTTCGAACTCGTGACCGCCTCCTTTCGTGTCCAATCTTTTTGCCGCTGAGTCAGATTGAATTTGTTTATTAATATTGTAAAATAAAATATGTATTATTATATTACACTTTCAGCGGCGACAAAAAAAGTCACCGCTGAAAGTCTTAGTTTCAGCAGCGAACTTTCAGCGGCGACAAAAAAAGTCACCGCTGAAGGTCCACGTTCAGCGGCGACATTTTCGTCACCGCTGAAAGTCTTAGTTTCAGCGGCGACTTTTTGGTGTTGCCACTGAAAGTGGACCTTCAGCGGTGACTTTTTTTGTTACCGCTGAAAGTCGTCGCCTAAAATCTGTTTTTTTGTAGTGTTATCCTTAAAATTGAATTTTGAACCATCCATATATTAGATTGTTAAAAACGCAATTTTATTGTCTAAAGATAATCTTTATCTTATATTTTACTTGCATAAAATAAAATTTGGACACTGGGATTTCAATAGACTGTATTGGTCTTAAATGAACACCTCATTTTCATTTTATAATGAGTCTTTTGAGTTAAATATAAAATTTTAGAGCGTAACATCAGAAGAACATAGCATTAACTCTTCATTTTTCATATTTGAAATGGTTACATAAACGAAGGAATCGACCCCGCTTACATTCCAAAAGTAGATATATAACATCTATATCCACACAAGAAAAGACCAATTTTCGAGATTGTTGAATAGCTCCTTATAAATGGTTAGTTCATATAATTTATAGACATAATTGTGGGGTGTTCCCCACAATTATAGTCAAAGCCAGCTTTTTGACTTGATGACTGCCAACAGAGCATTCGGTGAGAATGAAAGCGTGGAAAGGGTCGGCAGTGTAACTCCCAGATGGCGATTAGACTAACCAGAAGCCGTTCTGTCATCACCCATATATAGTAACCGGAATTTGCATAACAGACTAAGAAAAGAGAAAAGAGAAAAGAGAAAAAAGGGCCCTTGCACCAAGTTCACTTAAGGAGCTCACTCGACATTAGATATTGCTCATACTTCTACGCTCCAATTTAGTTTACATTAATCCTACCCATCCATTTTATGCATTCTTGAGAGTTTTATTCCACACTTACAAGCCTCAAAGACTTCTTGATTTTTGAATGTACAAGTAATTGGTGGCAGAGAATTAGAACTACTTCGAGTCTATGTTGAGTGGGGCACTTTATATCCACGTGTAGCTATCTCTCTTGGATTCACTCTTGCTAAGCTTTACATTTTAATATGAATTTCTTTATATGTGATTGATGACCTAGGTTACACTTGGTTCCTGAGTTGTATTTATTTGAGTTTTTGCAATTTCTTGGTCAATTCAATTTGTCTATTCATTTTCGAGTTTCATTTTTACCCAAGAGTGCAAAAGTTTAAGTGTGGAAGAATTTGATAAGTGCAGATTTTATAATTAAAAAGATATAAATTTTTGTTGATATTATATTGAATTTATGGACATTCTATATCTATTTAATTTATTTTATATATTTCCCCTCTGAATCTAATTATAAAGATAAAAAGCTATTTTTTCACAAAACTTCCTCATAGTTTTTCTATTTTGCAGAAAAAGTAAAATGAAATAAGAGATTTTAAAGAATTCTCCAAAGATAATAGGAAAGGAAGAGACTGGCGAAGTGGAGATGAGGATTTGGGGTCATTAGCTGTGATTTCTCCGCATCTAAGTGGTGGCACGTGGCGCAATCTTGCTGCTGGAGATGAGATTTGGGGCTTGATCACAATATTTGCTGAAGGAGAAGCGTATTTAAGCCTAATTTCCGCTAAAATGTGAGAAAATCAACAGCAACGTGTTTTGAAGGTGACTTGGCTGTAAGATACACCCCCGTCTGTTATTATAAACAACATAGGACTCTATTATATAGATAAAAAAATTAGTTAAAGGTAATAAATAGGTAAATATTAGAAGTTTTTTCTCCAAAATACATTTATTTATGGGTGATAGAAAGTATAAGAAAGAAAATAAGAAAATTATTATAATAAAAAGAATTATGAAAGAGAGAAAATGTATAATGGAAAGAGATGATTGTTTGAAAAATAAGAAAATAAATATATTGAATATTAAAATAAGTAATTAATGGAGGCAAAAAGAAAATTTGGTACAAAAATTAAGACAATTTATAAATATTGCTTATATTTAGGGACAAGAGGAAGATAGTAGTTATTGCTTATAAAAAGAAACAAATGGAGTATATTGTTTATCTTTTAAGAGTTCTAGAAGAGCAGGAAAACTTCAGTTATAAATAGAGGTCTTAGGGGTCACTCTAGAGGCGTCTAATCACAACCCAAAGCTATCAGGAGTAAGATCAACAGGGAGTTTATCTTCTCTTTAATTTCTTGTTATTTTGTTTATTATAGTTGGAGATCTTAGAATGGTGATATTTATGATTTTATTTATGAGTTTCTAAATTTCCAATTGGGACAGGGATGCAGCCCGCCGGCAACCTACTTTCTATTATTTTGTTTTGACTCTTTTATGAAATTTATATTTATGAACATATTTTAGTTTTTTCAATTATATCTATTTCTCTTGTTTTTCATCTTGATTTTATGATTGGCCACCATTACATCAAATTTGTGGGTAATCTTGATAGATTGAGAGATGAAGAGAGAACCTAGATCTAGAGAAATAAACATAAATATTTATGCTAAAAATAATTCTAGATATTTGTGGTGACTTAGACTATAACTTCATGGTTTAATTAGTTGTTTGTGTATATTGTGGGAATGAATTCAGCACTAACCAAAAAGAGATTAATAATTGGGAAAAATATTATGACACTTTAGGAATAGTTGTCTCTATAATTGAATAAAGAATCAACTCAAAGGATAGAAACTAGCTACCTATAGGATGAGTTCTGAATCTCAATGTTTTAAGTGATGTGTTTGTTCTCATAACTAATTATCTTTTGCTTTTCTCTTTTATTCTCAATTCATCCTCTTTAAATAATTTGTTTTATTGCTTTTTCTTTAATTATTAATTATTGAGATTAGTAAATACACAACCTCCTTGTGGGTACGACCTCAAAATATTTTGGGATTTATTACTACATTGATTCTGCACACTAGCGGAGTGATCACCTCGTTTCCTTTAGATCACGAACCGCCAAAAAGCTACCTTATGGCTTAAAGATATGCTAGACAATTCAAACTACGTATTATTAAATTCTTATAATTAGATGTTTGTAAATGTTGGTATACTAATGCAAGATTGTTCAATTTTTTTTAAATCTATTTGTAAATTACATATGCCGGTGTGTGCGCGTTAAGAGAAGAGATTTTATTAAAAGGAACATGAAGCGTTAGGCAAAATAAAAACAGCATCATCGGATGGCGGCAGGCGGCTAATTAAGGTTTAAAATTTTATAATAGTTGGGGAGATTTAATTCTAGAAAAGTGCTTGTCAGTTATGCGTCCACAAACAAGGTTATGTGCATTTTATATTCATTGTTTACATCTCAACAGAAGGAAGCACCAGTTATATATATAATTTAATATAAGAGCTTGTTTGATTTTTATTTTGGTATTAAATATAAAACCTCAATCCACTATGTCTCTCATATTTATCTATTTTTTTCCTAAAGTAGTCTTTGTAATAATGATAATTCTAGTCAATACACTTAATTAGTAAAGATATTTTAGAAAAAAAAACAACACCTATTTATTATAAATAACTAACTTAACTAGTTTTTTTAATTTATTTAAATTAGTCAACTAATTTTTATATTAAGGATTTAAGGATAATATAAGCTAATAATAGAAATAAGGCACGATGAGTTATGTGGCTTATAAACCTGTCAGTAGAAAGCACAGTAGGTAGGGAACGAATGAAGAAAAGGACGAAAGGAAAGAAAAAGAAAGAAAAGAGAGGGAGAAAACCATCTATACATTCATGTATTCTGATTCGGTAGAGAAAAAAATATTTTTTTGCTTCTATTTATAGGATACTGGGAAAAAATTTTACATGAATATATAATTTTATCCTTCATTTATTATTGTATTGACTCTATTTATATTAGGTATAATATATATTAAATAGGGATAAAATTAAAAAGTTATCAAATTTTAAATAAGAATTAATAAAATTTAAAATTTTTTTTGATATGTCTAAAAGATGTAGGAAGTAATTTATAAATAAGACAAGAAAAGGATATACCTTTAACAGAATCCTATGAATATTTATTGGGCCAGGTGAAAAGTGAGTGGTCAAGATTCGCTGCGGGAGAGAGAGGACCATGCGTAAAACACAAAAGTAAGGAGAAGGAAGGGATAGAAAAAGGAAAAAGGAAAAAGGAAAACGAAGAAAAAAAATGGAAAAAGAAGGAAAAGGGGTGTCTATGAAGTATGTTATTTGTCCTTATGATCAAGAATGTTTAGGTAAAAATTAAATCATAATTTTAAAAATAATTGAGAGAATCCTAATTAAATCTGCATGAAATATCAAAATTTAAATTAAGGTTTACACTTTTAATAAATTCTTAATTAGGCCAAAAAAACCTTATTAGGGATTTCTTAATGTTGTTAAAAGACCAAAATGCACTTTCATAATATTATTTTAAAAACACAAAATTAAATTATGAAAATTTGACATTATATAGTATTTATTTATAAAAAAAATTTCGCGTGAGAAGATTTGGAAATACTAAGATCAAAAAATTGACAAATGCACAATAAAGTATTTTATATTAACTCTAATATATTGCTAAGAAATTTATGGGAACGTGGACTTTTTTCTAGTAACGTGAATAGAGACCTTTTACTTACCTGATTTCAACACCATTAAATTAATAAATTTTTGAAGGAAATTTTTTTCTTATAATTAAAAAATCAGAATCTTAATTATTAGTGGATTTCAACATCAAATTTGTCATTTCTTTCTTAAATGCTTTGTTATATTTGCCATATATACGTTCTCATCATGTTATATCTTATAATCTCGTTACTAAAATTCATACTAAAATTAATATGAACTTGTGTTAGAAATTTAAATAATTTTTCCAATGATGGAACGGATGAAATAATATGAATTTTTTAATAGAAATTTATATTAAAAAAAATACATTCTAGTCTTTTAACAACATAATGAGTAAGAATGTATGAAGTCGATAGATTATCTATCAGCATCTTAAAAATAAAGAAGCTAAGTCATAAATTAATTGGAGCAATTGCCAATTTGCTAATTTAAAAAGGCATTTTAGTCTTTTAGTAACATGAAAAAAATCCCTAATAAGGCCTCTTGGCTTAATTAGAGATTTATTAAAAATGAGGGTCTTATTTTGGATTTTGATATTTTAGCTGAGATTTAATTGGGATTTTTCAAAAAAATTTACAGTATACAAAATAAATATGTGAAAATTTTTTATCTCAACATATGTGAGAGTACTTTTTCAAAGTTTTTTTTGGATGTTTCCAAATAAAGGAAGGGAATTTAAAAGCAAAAAATGTAGGGTTTAACTCACTCTTTCAGTTTTTTTTTAATAAAAGATTTTAAGCTAACTTCAAGGTAATTTGAAATATCTTAAAGATTTAACCCGATCTTTTTATTTATGTTATTATTATTTATTAGATTATCATTTGTTTTCTTCTATTTATATTCCTATTAAAACTAACTTCAAGATAATAACACAATTGAAACATTTTGAATCTTAAACCGTTTCAACTTCAATTTTCCCTTACTATTTCTATTTTTTTAAATTTCTTGAAAAAATCTCTTAAAAAGACACTAAAATAATTCATATCCTCATTTGGGTCATTGAATTTGTTAAAGTCTTAATCAGGTCACATGACCTAAAGGGCAAATTTAAAATTCTATGAAATGACTCTAATACCCCATCATTAGAAACTTAGAGACATGAGAATTTTCTATCATCATTCTCACGTTGTGCAAGAGTTCTTAATGAGAAAAACTTGGTGTTTACCATTCAAAATCCAAAAATCGATCAAGGAGCTAACAGTGAGTGAGTTTTTATATTAAGTCTTCCTTCCTTAACTTTACAAGTGTTATATAGAAATAGAAAGTTGTTAATTTAGAATTAAGACATGTTAACTACGAAATGGAAGGCTAAAGTATACTTTTAGTCCTTTAACTTTACATAAGGTTTCATTTTGGTCTCTTAACTTTAAAAAGTAAACTTTTAGTCCTCTAACCCTGGAACCATTAACAAAAAATAATGATATTGAGCTTTTGAATGTTGATAAAATATTACTAAATACTGTAATGTTAAGTTTAATTTTCAAAATGACCATGATCATTACAAAAAATCATCATTCATGACTAACAATTTAAGGATTAAAGGACTAAAAGTACACTTTTTAGAGTTAACAGACCAAATTGAAATCTTATATAAAGTTAAAGGACCAAATGTATACTTTAACCCGAGATAGAACATGTTAATTTTCAAGGTTGTATTGTGACAAAATTTTATTCAAAGACTTATTGAAAGTGTGTTAGAGAGGCAAAAAGTTGTTAACTTCAAATTGAAACATGTTAATTAAGAAATGGAACATGTTAACTTTTGAGGTTGTATTGTGATCAAAAATTTTATTCAAAAGCTTATTGCAAATGTTATAAAGATATAAAGTTGTGAATTTAGAATTGAAACGTATTAACCGTGAAATGAGATGTATTAATTTTTAAAGTTGTATTGTAACCGAATTTTATTCAAAGACTTATTACAAGTGTTATGGAGACAAAAAATTGTGAATTTATAATTAAAAAATGTTAATTGTGAAATAGAACATGTTAATTTTTAAAGTAGTATTGATATCAAGTTTTATTCAAAGACTTATTGCAAGTGTGTTTTAGAGACGTGATGCTCTTAATTTAGAATTAAAAATTGAAATTTGTTAACTACATAATTGAGCTTATTCATTTTCAAATTGTGAATTTATAATTAAAAAATGTTAATTGTGAAATAGAACATGTTAATTTTTAAAGTAGTATTGATATCAAGTTTTATTCAAAGACTTATTGCAAGTGTGTTTTAGAGACGTGATGCTCTTAATTTAGAATTAAAAATTGAAATTTGCTAACTACATAATTGAGCTTATTCATTTTCAAGATTGTATTGTGATAAAGTTTTCTTTAAAAACTCACTACAAGTGTGTTATGGAGACAGGAAGCTCTTAATTTAGAATTAAAACAAAACAGAGAAAAAAAGCGATGAATGAGGGCGAGAGAGAGACGGGTGATGGGGACGACAGAGGAGGTTAGGGTAGTGGTGAGCAGATTGGGAGATAGGAACGAGACAAACTCTTGAACCTAGACGATACCCCAATGGACTTTGCCTTTGGTAAAGGAGGTGAAGAGGAGAAGAATGCAGGAGTGTCAAAGGAGAAGGTTCATTCAATAGTCAACTAGAGGATGATCCCTTCATCATATAAGGAGAAACTTTTATCCTTAGGATGTGGAGGTTTTTTGGTGAGGCATGATGAAACTGAAGACATAGTGAACAGGTGGAAGTCCTTTTTTGCGAAGAAGAAAGGGAACGAAGAAGACAACACTAATAAAGATGAAATTGATGGTGTAGATACAGAGGGGACTACTGCCAAACCGAAGTATCCCACCTTAAAGGTCACGGCAGAACAATACACAGCTTGGTGCCAACCATGGATGAACTCCTTGATAATCAAACTGATGGGACTCCAAGTACCACGGCATGTCTTTATTGATAGGATTCGAAGAATGTGGAAACCAAAGGATTTGATGAAAGTGACTCTGCTAAGTAATGACTACTATATTATCTCATTCTCGAGTAGGGAAGACAGAGAATATGCATTCCAGGAGGGCCCATGGATGATAGATGACCATTACTTGCTAGTTCAAAGATGGAGGCCGAAGTTCAACCCATGGAAAGCAGATAATCAAAGAAAGATCGCCGCCTGGATTCGCATTCCAGATTTACCAATGGAGTTCTACAATGTGGAGTCTTTGGGAATTATTGGGGATATGGTGGGCAAGACAATCAAAGTAGATCGGTTGACTTCAATTTACGACAAAGGAGGATTTGCATGTATATGTGTTGAGATCGATCTTCAACAACCCTTACTCTCAGCGTTCACTGCTTTCAGTGAGAACTAACAAATTGTTTATGAAGGTCTCCATCAGGTATGCTTTCTCTGTGGTAGGTATAGACATAAGAGACCTGACTACCCACTACTAGCCGCCACATCTATGAGGGACTATTCTTCCAAAGACCATATTGTTCACACTACAAAAATAAGTGATGAAACAATTGATCAAATTTTGACGACGAGTAATACCCTAACGGTGCTCAACGTTCATCTGGGTCCCCAAATATTGGTTAGCCGTGATTTTCGCAAGAGTAATCCAAGTGTGGATAAAAGGGGATCACATCGCAGTAATAGTGTGGCAGAGAAGAAGGGATTAAATAATGGTAGTTCTAGAGCAGGAAAAAGGGAATCAGGGACGAGTTTTAATGCGAACAATCAGTCACAAATAAAGGAGAAGGACCTAATCAAGATGGTACATTAGCCAATAGGATCCCAAATGGATAAGAGTGCGAAGGTGTCGGGATCAGATATGAATGAACGCAAATTTGGAGTTGAAATTTCAAATAATAACATGTGGACCACTGTAGGATCAGAAAGGAAAATAGTTGATAAGGTGAAACTAAGAGGAAAGGAGAACAGAGCCGAAAAAAGGAAGGTAAAAGTCAGAGAGGGGGTACTGATGGATGATGGGTCTATCACTGACTTCAATCCTTTCTCATCTCTTCAAAGTGGGCCTAGTGATGCAGATCATAAAAAAGCCCAACAGGAGCAGACAGCTTTGCTACTAGACCCGAAATTGTGGGGATGGATATCACCCACCCTCTTAAAGATAGACCTGCATGCTACTGTAAGGCCCACGTGCATGTGGGTAGTGGGGACGGCTTCACACGCAATGTAATTAACATTACAGATGCTCCTCAGGCCATGTCTAACCAAGGTTCACATCAGGTTTTGGGAATGGATATTGCTTTAGTGGAGAACATGAAATCTTCACAAACACACTTCGTTGTTTCTCCATGAATTACATGATATGGAACTCAAGAGGTACAGGCTCAAAGTCATTTCCTAGCCTGATATAGGAAATTAGAAAACATTACCACCTGGATGTTCTTGCCTTAGTAGAAACACGTTCTAACAAACAAAAGACTAAAAAAAGGATAGGAACTCTTGGCTTTCAAGATTACACCTACATCAAAGCTAAAGGATTCAGTGGTGGAATTTGGTATCTCTAGAATGCGAGAGTAAGAGAGTTAGTGGTCTTAGAGAAACACTTACAATATATCCATATGAAGATTAAAAATAGCAAACTTGATCAATGGTACATGACTATTATCTATGCCAGCCCCCACCTGGTAACTCGACGAACATTATGGCAGGAGCTCTCACGGCTGGGTAGAGATTTACGAGAACCATGGGTCCTTAATGGAGACTTCAATGCAACACTCTTTGAGTTCGAGAGATACTCTACTACACCCCATAGCATTTCATCCGACTGTGACTTTTACATCTGGTTTGAGGAGTCAAACATCGTGGGGCTTGGTTTTGTGGGACCAAAATTCATGTGGAAGAGGGGCAGAACTGAAGCATTATTGGACTGGTTTTTTGCCAATGAAAGTTGGAGTTAGAACTTCCCAAACACAATAGTCTCTCATCTCCCTTTCTACAAATCAGACCACCGTCCTGTGTTACTCTCACTGGAATGTGGCTATGAGAAACCGCGATGACCTTTTCAATTTATTGCTTCATGGGTTCTTCATGATAATTTCAATGACTTCATACAGGAAAAATTGAACGAGGAACTGGAAAGGAATCCTATGCCTATTTACCGAATCTTGTTCCCTTTGGAATAAACAGGTCTTTGGGCACATTGAAGGTAGAAAAAGGAAGCTCATAAGACGTCTTGATGGCGTAAACAGAGCTATTGAAAGGGGGTGGAATGTGAAGCATTACGAAGACATTCAAAATGAACTTTGGAGGGAACTAGAAAAGGTTATCACCTAAGAAGCTCTACTATGGGCATAGAAGGCACGATTGAATTGGAGTGTATATGGAGATAAAAATACAAAACTCTTTTACTCCCATGCAAACGGCCGTAGGAAGGCTAACAGAATTGATGCCATCAGTTTAAAAGTGGGTGCACCTCATTCTTTGCACATCTATTCTCGGAGGATGCCCCTATCCACGAAGCCTTGAGGTGTAATATCACCTTTCCCCCTTTAGACGAGATATACCTATGAATTTGCAGTCGCGCTATTGAGGATGCCGAGATAAGAGAAGCTGTTTTCAATATGTGCCCCTTGAAGTCACCAGGACCAGATGGTTTTAATGCATTGTTCTATCAAAACCAGTGGAATACAATGGCATCCTCCCTTGTTAGCTATGTCAAACACATCTTTGCTAACCCCTATAAAATCAAGGAGGTCAACGGCACTTTGATTGTGTTGATACCAAAAGAAAGATCACCCAAAAACCTTCAAAGATTTGAGACCTATTAGCTTATGCAATATCATTTACAAAGTGGTTACTAAGATCGTGGCCAACATAATGAAAAACTTCAGGCTGCAAATCATCTCTCCAAACCAGTGTGGTTTTGGTCCCAGCCATCATAGTTCTGATAATATCATAGTTGCACAGGAAGTTATCCACTCAATACGCAATAAGAGAGGGAAGAAAGGTTTTGTGGCAATCAAAATAGACCTTGAAAAAGCCTATGATAGGGTCAATTGGAACTTCTTAATCCAGTGCTTGAAAGAATTGAACATCCCTTCGCTCTTTATTGAGCTCACCTCTTACTATATTAGTACGACCAACCTTCAACTCCTTTGGAACGACAGCTTAGCAGATTCTTTTAAATCCACAAGGGGAGTGAGACAAGGGGACCCCATCTCTCCTTATCTCTTTGTTATCTGCATGGAAAAGATGGCTCATCTTATTCAAGAACAATTGCAAAATAATGATTGGAGACCAATTTGCCTAACTAAGAGTGGCCCTCCCATCTCCCATCTGTTTTTTGCGAACAATATCATTTCGTTCGCGGAGGCCTCCTTGCATCAAGCGAAGCTGATTAAAAATTATTTAGATACCTTTTGTTGTTGCTCTGGTCTAAAGGTAAATTTTTCCAAGACCCATGTGTTCTTTTCTAGTAATATGAATCACAACAGAAGCATAGAGATTAGCAACCATCTAGGCCTTTTACAAGCGACAGACTTGCATAAATATCTTGGTGTCCCTTTACATCATAAGAGAGTGAGCCAAGACTCCTTTAAAGGCATCATTGACAAAGTAAAAACCCGCCTAGCTAATTGGAAAACGAACGCCCTTTCCCTTGCTGGCCGGTCAACACTTATATCATTCATAACCTCTGCCATTCCCAGTTACAGTATGCAAACGTCGCTTCTTCCTGCCAGCTCGTGTGAGACGTTGGATAAACTAAATAGATGCTTTTTGTGGGTTGGTACTGGCGATGCTCACAAGATCTCTCTAGTGGCATGGGATGAGGTCTGGGCCTTAGTCTGCAGCATGCTAAGCTTCAAGACCATGCTTACTTAATGAGGATAGGATGGAAGCTTGTTAAATGCCGACATGACTTCTGGGTGCATGTCATTTGAGATAAATATCGATGTGGGGATGATCTCCTCCCAAAAATTGAGACTAACAGAAGCAGATCCAATGTCTGGGCATGAATCAAAGCTACTTGGAAAAACGTAGAGACAGGGATAGAACGTCTCGCTGATGAGCCAATGTCAAGTGGAAACATGATAGGAGTAGAAACTTCTCGGTTAAATCAGCATATAATCTGCTCTTACAAGCTGACAGCAGAACTGTTTTCGCGTGGGATAAGATTTGGAAACTGAAAGTGCCACAGAGATGTAGAACTTTAATGTGGCTTGCAACTCACAAAAGTCTCCTCATGAATGCTACTAGACATCAATGGGGTATGAGTGATGATGAGTCCTACCAGGGTTGCAAACGTTCAGTTGAAGATGCAAGCCATGTCTTCTGAGATTGCTATGAAACTAAATGCTTATGGAAGAAACTAGTCCCACTCGACATATAGAGAAAATTCTGCTCCCTAAGTCTTGATGAATGGTTTAGATGGAATATTACCACAAAGACAATAAAGGGAGAAGACTAGAAAGACCTGTTTGCCATGGTTTGTTGGTGGCTATGGAGATGTCGAAACCTCACTATCTTCAAAGGGAAATGGATTACCAATGAAGCTGTCATCGCTAATGCCAACGCCTTGATCACAAATCTTAGTGAGGTCCAGAAGCACCTCAGCACGGTGCCTTTACAAGGTGTCCGACGTGTTGAAGCTCCCAACAGATGGCAACCACTTGAAGAAGGATGGATCAAATTGAATGTCGATGGAGCCTTCTCGGCTATCACAGATTCCGTTGCCTGTAGAGGAGCTATGAGGAACTCTGCTGGTAACTTTCTACGAGGCTTTATTTATAAACTTGATGAAGGAGATGCTCTGTCTGCCAAACTGTGGACATGCTTGCATGGCCTAAAAATTGCGTGGGACGACGGACATCGAAATGTTATTCTTGAATCGGGTGCGACAAATGTCATTGAGCTTCTGAATGTGGAACCTAAGGTCTGTCATGCTGATTATAATGTTCTCCAAGAAGTTAGGACCCTACTAAGCAGAAACTGGAATGTGCGTTTAGGTTATGTGAATAGGGAATGCAACAAAGCTGCCGATTTTTTGGCTAAAAGAGGACTTGAAGCTATGCAAGGCTTCCATTTTGTTACTAATGTTCCCAGTGAACTGGCTTCTATTTTGAATTTGGATTGCACTACTGTCAATTCAAATATGCATGTAGAACCTTTATGAGGACTCTCTGCTATCAAAAAACAAAAAGAATTAAAACATGGTAACTGTGAAATGAAGCATGCTAATTTAGAATTCTTTCTCAGTTTCTAATAAAAAGGGCATTGGAGTCATTTCATAAAATTTTAAAACTCCTCTTTGAGTCATATGACCTGATTAGGAGCTTGGTAAATTTAATGACTTAAATAAAATTTGGCTTATTTAAATGTCTTTTTAAAGAATTTTTCCTAATTTTTTATATATATTTTACTAGATACACATAACATAAATATTTGTGATTATTTCATTCAATTTGATTCTCTTTAAATCTCTTATTTCTTTAATCTTTTAAATAGTAAAAAATTTACTTATTCCAAATTTTTTGTGTATAACTAATTGTAAAACCCACATAAAATTAGGAGAATTTTAGTTAGCCCCTTTAAAGCAATTTAATATCTAATAGCCCCCATAAGATTCTAAAATTTCATTTCAATCTATTTGACCAATGTGAAATTAAATGTTATGGGTAAGAATACAATTATGCTTTTGCTTCTTTTTTTTTGGTAAAAAAAAAAAAACCTCGTTGGAGCTTTGGCCTTCGTGGCTGGAGCTTTGGGGGTTGGATAATTTTTGTTAAAAATAAAGTGGCCAATGAGGTTTGAACCTATGACCCCTTGGCACTATAACCACCAAGCCATACAATCTATCTAATTATATGATGCAATATATATATATATATATAACAAAACAAATGCAAATGGTCAAATATAAATAAACAACTGAAACATGGCAATTCATAACACATATTAAACAATTCATAAGAGGCATACAGGAATTCACAACTCCATTTGATGTACTATGAAGAGAATAAACAACTAAAGTTAGACAATTTACAAAATTAAGAAATTTTCAAAATGTATATGAGAATTCACAACTCCATTTGAGGTTCTATAGGGGGGAAAAATCAAATGTTGAAAGTTGCATCAGCAATCCAAATAAGATGATTTACAACACAACTTAGACAATTTTATTTCTTTTATTGTGGGTCCCTTGCTCTAATGTTTGAAGCAAGTTTATTGCTTTTATTGCTTGCAATTCTTATTCATAAATATATATATTTTTCTATTTCTAATAAATTTCAATTGTGTTGGATTCGCAGATTGTGTTAGATTGAAATTAATTAGATTGATGAACCACAACCCAAGCTTGAGTCATTAGAGCAAGTATTAGAGGAAGGTAATCATCTTATTTTAATTGTTCATGCAACCCTTAATACTTAAATCATTAGAGCTAGAGCAAGGGATTCACAGTAAAAGAAATAAAATTTCCTATTACACATTAGGCCCGAGTCTGCCATTGATGGGCCAAACTACTTGATCCAAGAGAAGAGAATCAATCATAAATCAAAAGCAGTTAATGACTGATGAGGAAATATTCAATCAAGCATTATGTACTTGATTGATTAGGGAGAAATCAATCAGACATTTATTGCTGATTGTGGCGTCAAAATATTATCTCATAATAAATGAGGAAGATTGCACCTTCCTAAAATAAGAGCTACCCTGGCCCTATAAATAGGAGGTGCCTCTATCTATTCTCTTCACCCCTGCTATTGGGAGTGAGTCCATTCCTTAATATCAGTGGTTTAATTTAACATTAATTACTCTTTTCTTGAATCAGCCGTACTCTTTTCAAAATGATTTCGTAGGATTTCATAGAAAGCTTTGATTCTTTCTTTCGCTTTTGTTTGTGTTTGGGATATCAATATTATTTTGCTTGGTGAACCATGATGAATCCATTTCCTAAAAAATTATGACCCATTGGATCAATTTTACAAGATTTGGTATATGTAAGAATAATAAAGGATTTCTATTAAATTCACATGAGCTGGTGTATTACGGTTCATAAAGGGATAAGAGTGTTGGCACTTCTGGAGCATCTAAAGCTAACCTTCTAGCTGAAATTCTGTATTGGCTGGTGTACATATGTTGTACTGATTGTGTACGACAGTGGTTATCAAATGAGGGGTTTAATATTTTATTAAAAAAAAATTTCCAAAAAAGAAATCTCAACTACAACATTTCTTGTCAGTTATAATAGACACTATAATTAGTTAAATACGGCGTCTGGTATGCACATCAACAAACGTTGTAATCAATCAATTACGATGTCTGTCATGAGGTATACCAGACGCCTTACACATCTATTATTTTTAATTAATTTTTTAAACCACGCAATTCAATTATTAAATACTCTCTTCTGTTTTTACCATAAAATTATAATAACCGACTTGTGGTTTAAAACTTTTGTTAAAATAAGTTAAAAGTAATAAATATGTCAAGAATGCATTTTTTTTCAAATATACCCTTATTTATAAGAGAATGAATGAGAAAGAGAAATAGTAAGAAAAATGTGAAAGAGAAAAGAGATAAAATTGGTAAAAATGCACTTACTGTTCAAACAATCATAAACCGGGTAATTTTAAAAAGGATCAAACCAATTCAAAAATTAAAATATTACACATATGACTGGAGGGAGTGTTTATTTCATGTAGTTAAAAACATTTTTTAAAGCTAATCTATACATGCATTTGTGGATATACATATTAATTTTAAGAGTTGCGGCTGTAATTAATTGGAAAGATAGTGCGCGAAGAAAAAGCAGCCAAATTCTTCAAACGCAGAGAGTATCGCTTTCTACCCTTTTATTTTAATTTTTAATATGTAATTTTTCCTGATGTCAAATGAGACTTATTTATATAAAAAAAAGGTCTTATCAATTTATGAAAATATCAAATGCTACTCTTATATGCTTTGACGCTCCATTTCAAATTGTAATTATATTCTCATGTAAAATGCCAAAAATGCTCTTAGACCGACTATCATTAGCCAACCAATGGATCACCGGTCTGACCAGTTAAAAAAATCAATTTTAACTTATGTACCAGATTTTCTTGTTCATTTACTTTGTCGTGATTTAGGCACTTAGTGCTTTCTGTTTTTCCTGATAAAAAAGTCAATTTTAGGAGGTGTTTGGATATAACCAAACCATGGTTTGGAGAAAAGTTTCTAGAGAATAGATTCTGGGGAGAATAGATTTTTTGAAGAATAGATTTTGTGAAAAAGTGATTCTGAGAAGTGAGAGTGTTTGGATAGTTGTTACCAGAAACACTTTTTACATGTACAAATTACTAACAATGGCATAAGTTAATATGATAATTACAGAAAAAATATATTTTATGATATATTTTAATTTGAAGGAATAAAATTGTTAATAATATATTTTTTATTAACGTAATTAATAATACATAACATAATATAATTAATAAATAATTAATATGTATATATATTTATAAGATATAAGATTAAATGTATTTATAAAAAAATATTTTTATAAAAGAAAAACAACAAGAAACATATCCTATAAGCTTTCACACTCTCCCTCTTTTTTTTTTCCAAAAGCAAAAAATTTTTGCTTTTCCCAAAACCATGGTTTTGGTTTTTTTAAGGGTGTTTGGATGATATTTGGGTGATTTTTTTCCAAACCATGGTTTGCGTTATCACTCAAACACCCCGTTAGAAAAATTAATTTCTTAATTTTTTAACTTTTAACTTGAATATTGTAATTCAATTCCTCAAGTTTAACTTGTGACGACTTAGTTTCTAAAATTTGGTCGGTCTAACAATTTCTTTTTTGTTGAGTTTAATCCATTGAATATTGCTTACAGATTGGTTAAAAGCGTAATTCTTCTCAGTCCCAATCCAGAGATGGTTTGTTCCTTTGTTTTTTTACCTTTTCACTTTTCAGATTTCTTTCTTTATCTTTTTCCTAAATGTGTAATGACTCTTTTTCTCCGGAAAAAAAAAATTCCATTCATTTTAACACATAATGCTAGATATATGCTGACAATGCTGCCATGTAGGCAAATATTTAATGACCTAAACTCGATAAGGACAAGACTATAAAAGAGACAAAATTTTAGTAACTCAGTCACGATTGATGAGATAAACTTTAGAAGCTGAGTCATAAAATATTAAATAACTATTTTTTTCCAATAATTTTTTAAAAAATATTCACTTAGGTATTAATATTTACATGTTAAACATTAGTGATTTGCTAGTGATTAGTAAGTCTTTCAGATTTTCGAATTAATCTTCTTACATTTACAAATCACTTTCTTACAGTATTAATACTTTAACACATACTCTTAGATTTATAAGTTAATTTTTATATTTTTAATTATTGATTTATTCACCAACGGTTGGTATGACTACCTGTTAGACATTTAAAATAAATATAATCTTATAAATGTTACTCTTAGAAAACATAAAGCCATTACTTGAAAAATTACATAGTAAAAGGAATAATATATATACGTGTGTGTGTGTGTGTGTGTGTGTGGGGACAAATAATATCTTATAACGGATCACATAAAAGGAAAAAAAAAAACTGGCAAATTTAACATACAACTATCACCAAATAAGATATACACGCACACAAAAATTAGGATTGTACTTCGATTGAGTTATCATCATAATAAGGAATTGAATAGTGTTTCATTCATATGGACATGCCCATGTCATTGTAATCTTAATTCAATATAAATTAGTCCTTATAATTTTGATTCAGCTAAAATTAAGTCCCTAAATTTTTAAATCGTTTAAATTTAATTCCTGACATTTAAAACGATGAAACTACAGGGAATAAAGTATTTTTTGAATGTCAAGATGTCATACTATAACATATTCATGCCAGTGATATCTTACCTCTTGTTGTGTAACTAGGAAGGAACAAGGAATATTAAAAGTGCTGCTTATAATACTACTTTGAAATTAGAACACGTCCTATTAAAAGGTTAAATCTTCAACCAATGTTATCTTATCTCTCGTTATGTAATTTATAATTAAACGTTTAAGTGAGTATACTTTTTAAAATTTTTGATGATTTTCTAAAATTCGTGATTTTTTAACCTATTTCATTTTTGCTTAGACTCAGGCTTACTTTTCATTTCTTAGATAATATAATCATCGACTTACTCTATAAGCATCAACATATCAAAATTAATGGGTTAAAGGAAAACACATCCCTATAAACGGTAACGATTTCCCAATTTTCGGGAAAAATTGAACAATTTTCAGTTGTAAGTACATGATTGGTTGATTTTAGGTCATTGACCATGTTCAATTTTCAGTTGTATTGTTGGTGGTTGTCAAAGAAAAAGAATTATGCTTGTGATCTTTTATTTTCTTATCATAAAATAAAACGCAAAGAGTTGGGTCTCGTGGTACTAAACACCTGCTTCGAAACCTTTTTAAATGTAAAATTGTAAGTTTCAATTTTTTGTGAGGGGTATAAGAATGTCAGAATGAAAAAGAACATGCATTAGTATTAGATATACGAAACGAATTTAACAAGACAAAATAACATAATTAATATGGATGTTACCGAAAAGAATGATTATTAATCTTTAGCTAAATTAAGAATGATGGAGTACTATGCGGGAGGGGCTCAAGGGCCCTTCCAAATAAACCTGACTGCCTTATTTTGATGATAATAAAATCTTTGGGAGTAGCCCTATCTGTGACATATATCTACCAAGAAACTGTTGAAATAAATTGTGCTGCAAATTATTAGACTTGTTCCTTACGCCAAAAATAGCTAAATTAAATGACTGAGATAGACTCACTAGATGCTTACATAGTCGTGATTAATCCTTTAAACGCTACAAGTATGACTATCATACATCTAACTAGAATAAATACTAATAAAATTTTTAGATAGAATAGGTATGATATACAAATTAATATTCCACACACAAACTCTTGCTCCATTCTTAAGCTTGACGGATAAGAGAAGATTGTTTTGGGGGGGAGGGGTAAAACATCCCTCAAAAGCTCCCTAAGCTATCTATGTGTAAGTGATGCTAATTAGAGCAGCAAATTGAGACTCATTCCCATCGGTATTTTCATTTCAACATCTTTTCTTCATTTAATATCTCCATGTTTAATTGATGTTAATGCTTTCTTCATTTCTCAAGTTTTGAATGCTTGCATGAATGAAAAATAAAAATAAAAGAGAAGCCCAATAACCATTTCTATGGAAGAAGAGGGAACCCTTCTTCAAAAAGTTGTTATTCCAATAATCTAGACTCCCTGAAATCCAAAAACATTCAAAATATAATGTTCACATTTGCTCACTCCCCTACAGAAAACATAAAACCTTATAAACTATGTAATTTATCTTACAAAGAAACAATGACTAAAACTTCCATATAAAGATTATTTAACTAGTGCTGCATCTCTAACATCTTACATAAATATGACCTTATCTTTTTCAATGAGACGACAACATCAGTCATCATAATTCGTGCTTCAGGTAATTCAGTGCAACAACTTAATGCCAACTCAAAAATTGATGATATATGTGCTAATATATTGTTTATATTTGAATTCCCTTTAGGTAGCAAATTGACATCTAGAATATTGATGATTGAATGTGGTGTTGATTTGCTAACCCAATCTTTCAAACCAAGATCTTCCTCAAACATTTCATCGGTTGGCTTCTTCCTTGTAAATATCTCCATTAGCATGATACCATAGCTATACACATCTCCTTTGAAAGAAACCACTCCTTTTGATCCATACTCTATATGTCAAAAGAGAATATATGGTTTTTTGTTAAACTTTACTTTTGTATAGCTAATACAAATTTTTGCATATAGGAATGGAAAATTTATGTCAATCATTGTATAATATAAAATTTCACATAGAATAATAAAAAACAGACATAATTGAACTAAGATATTATTATTAAATTATTACCTGGTGCCATATAGCCAACTGTAGCTAATGTTTTTGTACGAGTTTCCAACTGTCCTTCACCTAATAGTTTAGCCATGCCAAAATCACTAAGATGAGCCACCATATCTTCATCCAACAAAACATTACTTGGTTTTATGTCACAATGAACAATTGGAGTAGAAATACCATGATGAAGATACTCTAATGCAGTTGCCACATCAACCATTATATTCAACCTTTGTAGGATATCTAAACAGTAGTTATGAGAGTACAACCATCTATCAAGGCTTCCAGTTGACATGAATTCCATTATTAGAGACTTGAAATCATCATTCGAGCAACAACTAATGATCTTAATGAGATTACGGTGGCGTAAATTGCACATAGCTGCACATTCAATATCAAAACTTCTCAATGCTTCTTCCATGTCTATGTTAAATACTTTGACAGCAACTATCTTTTCATTTGGAAGAATTGCTTTATATACTGATCCAAAACTTCCAGAGCCAAGAAGATTACTTTCATCAAATCTATTTGTTCCCTGTAAAAGCTCATAATAGGATATCCTAGTTGGTGCATCCAAATTTGTTAAATCCCTTTTGGTTGCATAGTTAGAATCGTCTCTGTTATGCTTTAGAAAGATAATGCTTGTAACGACCAAAATGACAACCATGATAGGCACTGAGCATTTTATCACCAGCATCACTTTGTTTGATTTGTGTTTGTTTCCTCTCCTACATGGTTGGACTTGTAGTTGGGATTTCCCACAAAGATTTTTATTCATCATAAAAGATTGAGCGGTAAAATTTTGAAAAGGACCACCATTTGGAATTTCTCCATCCAACAAATTGTAAGAAAGATTAATGTATTTAAGATTGAGTAATGACTCTAAGGACTTTGGAATCACACCAGATAAATAATTATGGGAAAGGTCCATGGACTCTATGCTTATCATGCTACTAAATGATTGAGGAATAGACCCTTGTAATTTGTTGTTAGCCAAAGATAGAGTTATCAAGGTTTGCAAGCCACCCATAGTTGTAGGGATGCTTCCTGAAATCTGGTTTCTTGACAAGTTCAACAATATAATTGCTCTAAAGTTTGATAACTCTGGCGATATTGATCCACTCAATGCATTGGACGATATGTCTAAAATTAAGATATCTTTGAGACTCCAGAAAGAAAAAGGTATATGAAACATCAATTTGTTGGAGCTAAAATTCAACTTCCGCAAAGAAGTATTCCCGAGACATCCTGGTAATGCTCCCGAAAACATGTTGTTGGCAAGATACAACTCACTTAGACTTTTGAGTTGGCAAAGTTCATTTATGATGGAACCCTGCAATCTGTTGTTGCTGAGACTTAAACGTTGAAGTTTATGTAAGTTGCTAACTCTGTCTGGAATCAACCCAGTCAAATCATTCCCATCCAAAGCTAAGTCGAACAAGTTTTTTAAATTTCCAATGACATTGGGTATAGATCCATTTAATTTATTCAATGACAAATTTAACTTAATGAGCTTAGAAGCATTTGATATGCTGTTTGGAATTTGTCCAATTATCTCATTATCATCTAGTAGTAAATTCTCCAAGTTGGGAAGGCCAATCCCTAAATATGATGGGAGAAGGCTAGAGAGGGAATTATTGCCAAGCCTTAAGTATTTCAATGTTGAAATGGTGAATATACTGAAAGGAATAGGTCCACTCAAATAATTTGATCCCAAATCTATGATTTCAAGTTTAACAAGACCGCCTATGTCCTTGGGTATAAAACCTGCCCAAAAAAAAAGATCTGTAAAAAGAAACCGAAACAGGTAATAGTGTTTGCGGATAACATGGTAAAATATGTTGAATGATATAGGTGAATGTTGAAATGTTGAATATATTAAAAGGAGTGGTCCTTTCGAATGATATAGAGTCCAGCTTGACACATTAGGTTTATCGAGTTAGCCTGTGCTTTTATGTACAAAATCTGGTCGTAAAAAATTGGTGGAAATCATGACTTCCATATAATTCAATAATGATTTGATAGGACATTAATGAATTTACGAAATAGAAAAGAAACAGTTCAAAAAAACTTGCAAAAGAAAATTAAACAGTAAACGGATGTATTCTCTAATTACGGTGCAGGAGGGGAGCAGTAGAACATGCTAGTGCGTGTGCGTAACATGTGCGGCTCATATATATGGTATTTAGCTTTTCAATGAACAGAGTATAAATCATATGGAACAGAATACTTAAATATTATATTTTGTCAACAAACAAATGTCATTTTAAATTTATTCTATTCAAGAAAATGATTAAAAAAGTAAAAGTAAGGCATAACAATATCATTTTAATCTGCTTTTTCACTAATTTATCTCCCTAAGAATTTGTGTTGGTGCAGTTAAATTAAAAAAAATTGTTTATAATTTACTCAACAGAGCTAATTTGAAAATATTTATTTAATTTCACAACGTGTAGAATAATTCTTCTTTAAACAAAAACGAATTTTTTGCCCAATTAAACATAAATGAATTTAAATGAAGAGATTTACTTGTTGAACAATTGAAAATAATATCTCGCATCATTGTTCATCAGTTTGAGTTATATTTAAATTTTTATTTAATTTTTATATTATAATTTTAATTGATTTTTATACTTATTTAAATATTTTTTAATGAAAATTTTTAATTCTCATGCTGTGATTTTTTTAAAAAGTATCAATATAATTTTAATTCTAATTAAATGATAGATTGTTATGCATATGCGTGCACGTGCTCACACACAGGCTCCAAATTTGTGTTTACTTTAACATTAATTTTACCATATTATACAAAAACTGTCAAATATTATTAACGATGGTATGTTTAAGAATAATTCTCAAACTTACATTAAATATATTAAAATATTTCAAGAAATATTCATTTCAACCCAAAAGCATAAAATACGGAAATAAATTTTTTTTATTTATTTAAAACTTTGTGAAAATTTTGAAATAAGAAAAATTAAGAAAATCATAATTAAAATTACTGTGAAAATGACTTCTATAATTTTTTAAGAAATAAAAATTTTTATACTGTAATTGTTCAATAAATATTTAATTTGGAATTAATGAACTTAAAAATAAAAAATATAAATAGAAGTTAAAGAGATAAAGAATTTACTCTGGAATAAAAAGAGAGAACAAGTGCACATGGTGATTTTGGGCGCACCCATGCACACACACATATGCAGGTTGCATACTTTCTCCATTCGGTTGATTTTGCGTATTTTTCTAATTTCATATTTAATAATTATTCAAAACTTATTATATGGAAAAATTTTATTGTCAAAGCTTTACTTAATTTCACAAATAATTGACCGTGGAACAGTTTCTCTTTAAATCCAACTAAATTCAAACTATTAGATTCAATTACTTGACTGACTATTAAAAACATCTTGTGTTTTCGTTTTTTAGTTTGAGTTTAAATTTTCAGCTCAAAAAAGTTTGAGTTTAAATTTGGTTTAAAAAGGACAAAATTCCCTGTCCCACGTAAGAGCTTTTTCTCTCTCCTCTGTGAGAGTTAATTACGGCTGTTTATCATTGATCTTGTATTTCTGAGGGAATTTTGCTCCACCACCCACTCCGACGGAGTTTCGAAGAATGACTATGTTATGGCGCATTGTTGTGACGTAAATTTTTGAGGGCCTGGTGCAGGCTTAAGGAGTTTTTAGTGGATGTGTGAGTTTTTGCAATAGTGGAAGGAAGTACGAGTGGTTTGTGTCAGAAGGATGGTGAGATGGAGGTGAAATTGATATGGACATAAAAGAGCAAAGGAAGATTAATGGAGGTGCATTGGTAGGGAAATTGGCGACTGAGAAGAGTTTGAATAGAATCACAACGATTCATATGATCAGAAAGGGCTGGAATCTGATCAAGAATGAGGATATAGAGATACTGGATGTTGATAAGCACGTGTTCATATTTGAATTCAAACATCGATCAGATTATCTGCGTATTCTGAATGGAAGGCCATGGTTGATAAAAGTGATTTGCTTAATGTTCAGCCTTGGGAAGAGGATATGGTAATTAGCGAGGTTAATTTGAGAAGTGCCCTTTGTGGATTCAGTTCCATGGCTTACCACAGGGAGCTTTGGATATTGAGAACGCTGTAACTCTAATATCGCTGATTGGTGATGTTGTGATGGTAGAAGATACAAGGAAGAATGACTCATTCATTCGTATATTCTTATGAGTCAGAGTCTTGGTAGATCTGAAGAGACATTTGGTTACCAGAATGTGGACGTCTAAACCAGATGAAGATCCTATACGGAATAAAGCAAGGCATAAATGCTTACAGATTTTTTGTTTCAAATGTGGTAGAATTGGACATGAATTTAGAAGTTGTGTGTTGTTGAGTGAGAAAGGCTTGAGCTGCGAGAGGAAATTTTGCAGTTGGTTGAGTGTGCAAACTGCCAAAAATATAGATGAGGCTATTAGAGTTTGAAGAGAAGGATGGGAGGAATATGATGAAGCTTTTGCAAGAAGAGATTCTCCTGTAATTACTGAATTTCAAATTGATGTCAGGAGGAAAGGGAAGGATGTTCTGGAGAAGTTCGTAGGGGAGAAGGATTGTGAAGTGATAGGAGCTTTACAAAGAAAGGAGAACTCACTAGTTGAAAAGGAAAATATGAGCAGTATGAATTCAAATGTGACTGAGAGGCCACAGGAATGTAAGGGGAATAGTTAAAAAGTTGAGTTGGCAAAAAGAAGGATTGATTTGGAGAAGTTGAAGGAAGCAAAGATAACTGGCAGTGTTCTGAAATGTAACTCTAATAATATAAAGGCACGGAGTGTGGAAGTGAAGAGTAGGGGGGATCTTTTGAAAGCAATTGTGGTTGATGGAGATGCCTCTCCAATGTCAGAGGTTATTGCTAGTTTGAAGAAGGTAAAGTTGAAGAGAGGATTAGTGGAGGAAGTGGATTGCAATCGAGTAAAAGAAGAAAGTTGTGTTTTGAGAGTAATCCTAATGAATCTGTGAAAAACAAACAAACTATCAAAAACAAAAGAGGTTGTGGTAGTATTAATTTGATTAAACGCTAAATGAGAAGGGAGGCAGGAGAAGGGGAGGGAGGAGTCAAGGAGGCCCTGGTTTAATTGAAACGGAGACAGTGGAGAAGCTTTTGAGTCAAAGTATGATGAATTGTGCTTAAGATCTTAGTGGTTGGCCTAAAACAGCCACTAAGGGGCCATGAAAATCCTAGCACGGAGCTATCAAGGTCTGGAAAGAGCCTTGACAGTTAAGAAGTTGAAGGAAGAAATTTTTTAAACACAAACCTTCTATAACCTTCTAATGGAAACAAAGATGAAGAAAGAAAAGATTGGTAGAATTAAAGAGACGTGCAGAATGGAGGAGGAATTTTATGTGGAGTGTAATATCCCTAATTTCAAAGCTAGCAATTACTAAGATGTTTAGGAGGCTTAAAGAATTATTTAAGGCCTCAGAAAAATAATTATTCCATAAAACCTATTTTCGGGCAAGAAAATCAAGAAAGGAATAATTATTAAAAATAGACAAGAATAATTAAGGAAAAGTTATAGATGATCATTTTGGGAAATAAAAAAGTTTATGGAAGATTTTATTTTCCAAAGAGGGTAGAAATAATTTAAAAGCTAATTTCCTAAATTAAAGAGTTATTTTCTTGAGCAATTAAAAAAAATGGTTAAAGGTTGATTTTTAGTCTAAAATTTTAGGACAACTATTTTATGAGTTAAGAAAGTTAAATGAGGAGAAAAGTTCATATAATGTGTTCAGATTAATTTTTGAGAGTTGTTTAATAAGGAAATATCAAATAAAAAAAGGAAAAAGAAATAGTTAACTCATTACCCATGGGTTGAAAGTTATGTGGGGCACATTCCAATTAGAAGCCCAACTCGTGGGTAAATTCCAAAATTTCCTTTGCCATGACATCTCTGCTTCTTCTCTATATAGAGCACACTTTGCCCTCACTCCACTCGCGCACAAACATGAAAAGGGAGGGGCAGAGAGGGTGCGATTTGGTGGCAGAAGAGACAAGGAGGAAGAAAGAAAGGGAAAGAGGAAGATTCGACGCATATAAGCTAGGATCCAACCAAGGTAAACCTTCTAATGCTCCTCCTACCCTCTTTCTCAGCGTTAGAATACTACTTGGAGAGTTACAGTGACCGTAAGTTGTTGTTGAGGGGAAGGGGGGAAACATCGACAGATTTAAGAGATGCTTTATAGGAGTAGAATAAAGCTTAAGTAGGAATTTTGTGGTGTGCATGCGTTTGTTCTGTTTGACTTTTGATTGCCGAGACCGAGAATCTCTTGTTTCTTCTCTATTATATTGACTATCATAAAAAGGGGTTCTTGAATTTAGATGACCGATTTTGTGTTTAGATAAGAATGGCATAAAATAATCGCATGCTTGTGTATGTGTGCGTGTATGGTATCGATGGATTAATGCTTGGGACTGTGAGGTTTGAATTCTGAAATTTAAGAGCTGGAATAAGTTTATTCATTGAAATTATTGTGAATATGTCGTGATAATTCAAGGTCGCGTGGTTATTGGATCAAAAGTACTAATTGCTGTCTTTGATTCTCTCTTGCTAGTTTTGCTTAATCAGTTTAATCTTGGAAATTTAATACTCAAGGTGGCTTGGTATTGATTATTCTCATTAACTCAAGTCTAAAGGGTGGCTCTTGGAGTCTTTTGAAGCTAGCTAACTCCCAAATTAATTGAAGTAATGATTGTCTAAACTATTGTGCTAGAGGATTGCCATTTCATTGTCATCGCTTGTTAGTTTTCATATTTCATTTCACTCCTACCATTTTATAAACTAAAAACCCAAAAATATTTTACTCTTTTTGCATTTTAATTTTTGCCAAATACTTGGTTAAAAAAAAAAAAACAATCCTTTTCCAAGTCAATTTTTATAGTTTTGCATACTTAGCTACTTAGGAATTTCTCTAAAGGCTCCCTAAAGTGAATACGACCCAGATTTTGAACTATATTACATTAATCGGTTTATTTTGAAGTGGACTTAAGGTGACTAACGGATTTTTCTTCACAAGAAAGTGTCCAATGGTGTCTCACTACTTTTTTTGATGGTGATGCTTTATTTTTTGTGAATGCAAGAAAGCAGAATTGTAAAATGTTGAAAGGCATATTAGATTGCTATTGTAAGGCTTCAGGACTAGCAATCAATTTTGATAAGTCCTGTTTGTTTTTCTCAAAGAACACAAGCGAGGATTTTAAGAGGGAAGTATATGAGGTTTGGATCTTTAAAGCAACTAGTGATAGTCCTAGTAAATATCTGGGAATGCCAATGATGTGGGAAAGTCAAAGTCAGAGGCTCTTTTGTTTGTTAAAAACAAGTTTAGTTTGAAATTACAGAGACAGAAACAAAAGTTGTTGATGTTTTCTGGGAGGGAAGTGATGATTAAGGTAGTAGCAAGCACAGTACCTGTGTTTCCTATCTCCTGTTTCAGATTTTCAAAGAAGGTTTGTGTTGAATTGGATAGCATGATGGCAAGGTTCTGGTAGGGTCAGAGGGAACAAGAAGGTAGAATACACTAGAAATCTTGGAGTTCGCTAAGCCTTTCAAAAAGTGAAGGTGGAATGGGTTTTAGGAATCTAGAGTTGTTTAACAAAGCTCTCCTTGCTAATACTACATGGAGGTTGGTTCAAAATACAGATGCTTTATGGTGTAGGATTTTAAAGGGTTTGTATTTTTCGGATAGTGACTTTTCGCAAGCAAAGCAAGGTTAGAGATACTCTTCAGGTTGTCTAACATTTTAGAAGGAAGAGATTTAATTAAAAAAAGATCTTTGTTGGAGAGTAGGGACTGGAGAGAGGATCAGAGTTTTTGTTGACAATTGGATTCCTGATGCTAATGGGTATGCATTGGCTTCCAGAGATTTGGATGAAGAAAAAAGAGTTTGACTGTGAAGAGCTTAATCAGGAATAATTCTTGGTGCTTTGAAGCAATGAAAGATTGATTCAGTGATGAAGATAAAGCTCTCATTAACTCTTTTAATACTGCTGGATCAAATTTGGCAGATAAGTGTCTTTGGATGATAAGTAGAGATGGTAATTATTCTCTGAAGTTGGGGTATAGGGTAGCTAACTTTAGGCAGAGAAGACGGTGGAAGATTGAGAGCTCCAGGAGGTATCTAAACAGCTGTGGAATCAATTGTGGAGGCTGAAGATCCCTCCTGAGGCAGCTCATTTTATGTGGAAAGTAGTGAGTGGAGCTTTGGCCATCAAGGAAGCTCTTTTTAGAAGAAAATACTCTAGTACACCTACCTGATATTTGTAGATGTCAGGTGGAATCAATTAAGCATGCTTTATTTTTACGTCTATGGGCTGAGAGATGTTGGTTTGGGTACCTTTGTCACTAAGATTCAATAAATCAAGGATGTGTGATATGGCCAGGTGGATGGAGGAATCGAGGAATCAAAAGATGGGACATGATGATTTTAGTATCACTCTTTTTGCTACCACCTGCTGGAAAATTTGGAAAGCTGGGCGCAGGCATATTTTTGGATGCTATTAGATGTGTAGCAAGGGTGTTAAGGCTAGTTAGAGATTATGATGGGGCTCAAAAACAAAGGGGGAGACATAAGATGGAGGGCAATGGTGTTGAAAGAGCGAGAATTTGGAGGGCACCTGAGAATGGAGCAATCAAGTTGAACTTGGATGCTTCTTTCAAGTTTTTTGATATGGCTGCTTCTATAGGGTTGTTGGGAAGAGATGAGAATGGTGTGTTTGTTGGTGGTTTGGGAATGAAGGTTAAGGCATATTCAGCTCTTATTGCAAAACCTTGGCAATCCTGGAAGCTTTAAATTGCAGTGAGAGGTGGGAAGAAAAGAAGGTGATAGTTGACACTGATTGTCAAGAGCTGTTTCACAGATTGAGAGCTTCTGAATTCAGGGGATGCGAGTTGAGCTGTGAAGATGTCATGCTAAGCAGCTATTCAAGTTGTCTTTGTCTTTGGTTTTGGCAAGGGCAATAGAGCTGCTGAGCTGTTAGAAGCAGAGGTTTTAAAAGGAGTAGTACCAAAAGGATGGTTTTCTGAACCACCACCTTTTTGTTTCATATTCTGCAGCATGATTTTGAGCTTTCTAGGACTGGTATTGGCTAACTACTTAGAGTAATTAAGAGATAGATAAAATCTTTGAAAAAAAGGACATACAAAAGTAAAACGAGTTAATATTCAAATATAATTCTTTTAAAATCTCATTGATTGTGCATAATTGGTCTTTGTCTTGGTTTCTCACAAGGGCGGTAGAGCTACTGATTATTTGCAGCAGAGGTTTTGAAAGGAATGGTACCACAAGGATGGTTTTTCTGAACCACCCTTTCTATTTCATATTCTGCAGCATGATCTTGAGCTTTCTAATTGTGACTCTTTATCTGGTATTGTCTAACTACTTGTTGCCTTGTTCTTGTTAAGTGTTGTTTTGTTGTTCTACTGGTATGTTGGGTTGTATGCTAGGATTTTCTTGAGTGTTTACTTGGCTTCGGCTATTAGTTATTGCGCATTGCCAATAAATCATGTGTTGCTTATAGCATTAAACTACTTATTCGGCAGTTACCCCTCAGGAAGTTAACATGTGAAAACTTTAGCTTGAAAAGCTT